>NC_139707.1:31213838-31376338 GCF_964188405.1 Protomyctophum parallelum
GTTGATTGTTTTTGTTTCTGTGTTGGCGGTTTTGATTGATTGATTGAAGTATTTATTAACAGTTTGCAGAATTACAGTGCAATTTCAAGCACAACTCAATACAAAAACTGTTAACAGTGAGTGGACGACCCAATAAAGCACTACACTTGTTTACAAGAGGGTCCACCATCATGTTCAATTCATCATAACATGTAGGCTACAACTAGAAAAAGTGCCCTACTGGGCACAGGTCTCCACCAGGAGGATAGGACTGTGTGAGATGTTTGGCAAAATGTTTAGGAGTAATATAAACATGTTTTTTTGTTTGTTAGTTTTTTGCAACAATTTTCTTAATTTTGTTGAGGAAATGCAACATAGCTCTAAATGGGACGGCATTAGAGCTATGGACCAGAGGGTTGCACATGGTTTGTTGAACTCCCTCTGGTGTTGTGGGTGTGGACTTTGTTGACATTAACGAAGTATTTAGAAAGGTACATGGGCATCTTGGTGGTGTTTCGAATCTTGTGGACCAGACCCATTGCAAGATGTAGGCCTACTCTGTTGTGAAGCTAGCCCTACAAGCAGAACCCAATGCTACTGAAGTTTCTGACATTTTTGACGACCCAGATAGCATGGGGTCCTGTTCCAGCTCCACCCTGCCACCGGGTACGCACACATAAATACACATAAACAACTTCGGAAACTTCCTTCTGCGCTTTTTGACGGCTTCTTTTCCTTTGAGGGCTTCTGAATCTGTGAACTATAAGTACCTATAAATACCGCTGCGAATATCTCCTGTGGCGCGGAAGCCGTTAAGTATTTTTTATCTTTGTTTGACCGATTTGGTCGCTTTGATTCTTCTTTTCCTTCCTTGTTTATTGACACCTCATTGTACCGCCTATCTGGCTAGCTAGTGGCGCTATAGCTATGACAGAGCAGATCAGAGGCAGGGACATAGCTGGCACAAGCCACCGCACATCGGGAGGCGGTACAATTGGATGTCAATAAACAAGAAGAATCAAAGCGACCAAATCGGTCAAACAAAGATTAAAAATACTTAACGGCTTCCGCGCCACAGGAGATATTCGCAGCGGTATGTATAGGTACTTATAGTTCACAGATTCAGAAGCCCTCAAAGGAAAACAGGCCGTCAAACGGCGCAGATACGATGTTACCGAGCATATTTATGTCCGCGTTCCAAAATTCCCATACGAAAATATAGATACGCACACCCTACATAAAGTGACATCCAAATTTCAGAAAAGCTTTATGGAGGGTTCCGAGAGGGGCTATTGTGAACCCTAAGCCCTTCCAGCCTGTCAAGTGGGCAGGGGTGAGGTGGGTTTGGGGAGTGAGGCCAAGTAGTAGCCTGACCAGTTTGTTTTGGGAAGTCTGGAGCCATTGTTTTAAGGGCCTTTGAGGTGCTGTGGTATCAAGAGGTGCATAGTCGAAGAAGCCTTGTACGAGGGCTCCTGTTAGGGTCTTCAAGGTGTTTTTGTTGACCAGTGATGAGAACCTGTACAGGAATCTTGTTCTTTGGTTGACTTTTTTGATTACTTTGGTGGCCATTTTATCACCGGAAAGATTTGCCTCCAGGTTGGAACCTATGTAGGTAATTTCATCTTTCCGTGTGATAATACTGTCACCCACTCTAACCAAGAAGCCATCTGCCTTGCTGAGATTACTATTTGATCCAAAGAGAATGGATTCCGTTTATCCCAGGTGTAAAGATAGTTAAGATAGGTGCAGATTCTATACCGAGCTCAGAACTGAGGGCCTTTTCAACCTGCAGTTTATTCCTGTCCAAGACCAGCAGTGCTGAGTCATCTGCGAACAGGAACAAGTTGATGTTGTAGTAAAAGTATGTTGTATACTTTTAAGGGAAGGAATCCTTGGGTCCTTGGGGTCCCCATGGTCCCCCGAAAGTAGTTAATATTACTTTTGCTGAGGAGTGGAGTGGGGAGCATCACAATCATTTTTAACCACTTTAACAACATTATATACTTTGGCTATTCAAAAATTACAGGCTATTGTAGATCTGCTATTTTTGAAAATTGTGAGAATTTGTGCAAATCTTCAAATATAAGCTATGTATATTTTGGGTCTGTGGAACAACATATTTTGAAATGAGGGTCTTGACATGAAAAAGTTTGAGACACAAAAAACTGTTAGGATTTAGAAGACATTCACTGATTTTGAATGAGACATACAATGTATATGGCATTATTATTATTACTATTATTATTAGGGGCCAAGCCCGAAGGGGCGAAGGTCTTGTTTTCTGCACACGTCTGTATAGTGCTCTTCCAATCTGTTGGGCGTGGAGCAGGGATGGTCAGTTGGGTGTAGGTAGGGTCTTGCAACACGTTGCGTTGCAACACGTCTTGAACTTATGGATCTGCTATTTCTGCCCTCCCAACGCAGTATGGGACTTTTTTACATTAAAGTTTTTGAACCTGGGCATTTCCCAGAGTATCATTTTTCAGTGTTCCTTCTCCTTGTTCCTTGTATTTTTGTGCAGCCTCTACAATGACCAGCAATGTCTGTCCCTATCTATGTCTGTATGGTTAGGGTACCAACAGGTGACAAAGTGGCACTGTTGAGCTTCACACTAGCCACAGATGCATGATGGGAAGCTGAGTTTTATTGTAACAGTACAAAACAGACTACCAGAGTACACTAGCACACAATAGCCTTTTTTGACCACCAAGTGTCACTGTTGCACCACGCACTTCAGACGGGTCTGATTTTTCATTCTTACCTTGCATGTCTGGTTACATTTGGTAATGAAAAGAAGAAGGCTGAAAGAAGGTTGAGTTACACTTTTTGTTCACAGCACACACCTGACAAAAGACCATTGATATTAAATAGTGATGATGATGGTTAAATAGAATAGTGATGCATACAGTTATTACAGTATACTGTATATGTGACTTTGTTATAGTCCGACAGGTACATTATGTCAGGAGATGTAATTGTTCACAGAGAAGATTGTGTGCACATCTCTTGCCTGTATTAAGGCCAGGTGCTGGATTTCAAGGCATCAAGGTAAACATCAAAGAGGAAGGAGAAACATCTGCACTTGTTTCTATAGCTCCACAAGAGACTTACTTTATTAAGGCAAAAATGCAACGTTTTCAATTAACTAAACTTTTTTGAAAGTGCAACATTCAAGAATGTGGCCTGCACAAAAATGATTATGAAGCATTTATATTACCTGTTATCATTTGATTACAGTTTGCAGCTACAGTATACAACAAATCTTTATTATTATTTATGGTCTGCTGCAAGTTTCAGTTCTTAAATAACCATTTGAGCTCTGGCCCACTATCTGGTGACTTAACAAACTTACTTGCCGACCCCCTGCACTACTACAGTATCAATACTGTTTTGAGATGCTTTCAGCTTTCCTATTCATTATTTAATTAGTGGTGTAGGGCTTTGCTTAAAGTGCATATGTAATCCTTCATCGAAGGATGTCGTAAATCTGAGGCTGTCTTTGCACGCCACTTGAATGCTTTTGATGAGGGTGTAGGTGTTTGCGTGTTTGCGTGAGAAAGAAGAGAGTGAGGGACAAATAGAGTGCGCATTTGGGTAAGAGGGCACATGTATGTGTATGTGGTAGCGACTGGGAGGGGAGGGACCAGAGATAAATGCCAGATTGTGCATGAAATGGCATGCGTGGCCACCATGACTTGCAGGATTTACAATGAGCTTCATATCATACCGGTATTTCCACTCACGCAACACACAGAGAAAAAGGAGCAGTGCAGGTGTCATGGAAATGGAAATTTAGTGAATGGCTTTAATTCTTATTCCGGCCAATCAGAATTTGCGTCCTCACCGTAGTCTTCAATGTTTGTGTTATGCAATGTTTGTGTTCACACGAACACTCAAAATTGTCCATAATCCATTCATTGTCAATGGGATTTAATGTTTGTGTAGGACAAATTTTGTGCACACACACTAAAAGCTGGAAACTAACTAGCCTGGGGTCCACCTATGCTTTCTATGGCATAGACAGCTCCCGGCAGAATCCGCCGGGAGAATCTAAACGCAGCTGTGCGACATGAGACTAATTTGTTGGAGCGACAGAGAGAGAGAGGAGTGTGTGTGTACGTGTGTGTGTGTGTGTGTGTGTGTGTGTGTGTGTGTGTGTGTGCGTCAATTTAACAAAGGTGCAGACGATCAGAAATCAGCAGAGAGTGATCGACATTTGCACTACTCTATGCCGAATTTAAGTGGACTCGGACCCAGACTTTTTTTTTCTCTCCCTGGAAATAAAAACGTCTGGGTTTCCGAGGCTAGAAACTAACTAACTAACTAATGATTAACTGGACCCAATCTCTAACGGCTGAACTTTAAACTGGTTTCAGTCCATTCATCCTCTTGTGTGTTGGCTAGTGAGGAGACATTTATACTTCAAAGCGCAACAGTATTGCACACAGAGAACAGCTGATATACAAGCTCAACGAGATCACAATAAAAATCCTAATGCAGTTAGAACTTTTCCATTGCATCTTATGAGAGGCAGGGTTCTTGTGCTTCCGGTATGCGCGCGCATGCTGTTGCTCAGCCCCCTCTCAACAACACCCTCCTAGTAGATCTTCCCTCTCACAACAACCACCAGAGCAGGCAGGCTCAGGCTCATACAGTACACTGAGTGCAGAGTCAGTCTGCAGAGTCAATAGAAGGAATGGGCAGAACAGTGTGGTTTCCTCCTGCCTTGGGCCTTCTGGCCTGGCTGTGCTGCTGCTTCGCTCCGGGGCCCGTTCAGGGGGGCAAGGTGCTGGTTATGCCTGTGGACGGGAGCAGCTGGCTCAGCATGAAATTGCTGGTGAAGGAGCTGGCCGAAAGGGACCACGAGGTGCTGGTCCTGGTGCCTGAGACCAGCTTGCTTATTGGGGGTTCGACCAACTACAGGACCGAGACCTTCCCGGTGCCGTTCACCAAGGCCGACCTGGACAACACCCTCAAGAACCTGAACCCGCTGGAGTCAGTGGACGTGTTTGTCGACTTGCAGCTTTTAATGAACTTCACCAGCCTTCAGGTGACAGGCTGCGAGAGCTTGCTGTACAACCAGCCGCTCATGGACGAACTGCGGGGAGCAAACTACGACCTAGTGCTCACCGATCCGTTTCTCCCCTGCGGCCCCATCCTGGCAGAGACATTCGAAATCCCGGCAGTCTATTTCCTGCGCGGACTCCCCTGTGGCCTGGACGGAATGGCCACCCAGTGCCCCTCTCCACCTTCCTACATCCCCATCAATCACTCGGGAAACACAGACAAGATGAACTTTCTGCAAAGAGTCAAGAACTTTTTCATGTACATGGTGGAGTCCATCCTGTGCCGCATCATGTACGCAAGTTTCGATGAGCTGACCGGCAGGTATTTGGGCAATGGCATGACCTACAAGGACGTATTGGGTCATGGCGCGATCTGGCTGCTCAGGTACGACTTCACCTTCGAATGGCCCAAACCCATCATGCCAAACATGGTCCATATCGGTGGCATCAACTGTGGAGGGAGGGCTCCCCTGCCTGCTGTGAGTGTGTAAAGAGCCTGTGCTCTTAGAACCTGGTGTATGTGTAGTGTATGGCATTATAGATGAAGAAATTGTGAAGAAAGAAAATCTGTGAAAAAGATCTATAAGCTTACAACGCGGCAAATTTTGACTCGTGAGCTTGTAGATCGAGTTTGCCATGCAACACTGTCTTACGATGAGAGACGGCTTGAGTGATAAAACCATGTGTGTGCTCCATACTACAAATTCAGGCATAAACGATCCCCTAAAACTGTCAAGTTTCTAGTGGCGGAAAATATTCACCAGCTAACTTCACCAAATGGTGTATTTGTTGTGAAACCCCCTTGTGGCCCTTGGAAGAATGATTACCATAATGACAGTACGGTAATCTCAGAGAGTGTACATGGAACCATGTCAAAACTGGTCATCCTTCAAATTAAAATGATGAGAATCACTGCTAGAGCCCTGCCATATCTTTTCAAATGGGGTCTTGCCCTGAAAATGAATAAATTTACACTCAAGAGTTAAGGATCTATAAGGGTCCATTTGGTTACCAACTCTCCATCATTTAGCTGGGGACCACCTGGAACTCCCTCAAGGACCACTGGTTGTCCCCGGACCACTGTTTGAGAACCACTGTTCTAAATCTATCTAAGCTTAATACATTTTTCTGCGCGCGGACTCGGCACCCAGCCTGGTACCCTAGTCAAAATAGGGCCCTTGAGGAAAATTAATTGGGGAACCCTGTTGTAGTGTCATAACAACGTGAATGTGGGTGTTGCTTCCGTGTGTTGCTTCCACTGCTCTTGCGACTTGCCTTAAAAACATGTGTGTGCGTGGCTGCGCACACACACAACTAAATATCTATCTGTACAATATGTACTGATACTACAATATGTACTACTCATATAGGGAGCACACCAAAAAGGACATTGGCACTCTGCAATTCTTCTCTTTTAGTGCTCTAGTGGAGAATAATGCCCTAAAAGAGCCTCTAGAGTCTAGACCCTGAATATTGTAGTCAAGAGATCATTATGCATCCTTACTCGATGTTCCGTAACCAACTTTGCATTGGAAACTTTTCACGAGGGCAAAATGCCATGTTTAAATGATTATCAGGGCGGATGCAGCTGTGTGTGTGTGTGTGTGTGTGTGTGTGTGTGTGTGTGTGTGTGTGCACGGATGTGTGTATACTGGGAGTTAGCTTGCAGTGTGATAACAACGTGAATGTGGGTGTTGCTTCCACTGCTCTTGTGACTTGTCCTCTGGAAACACTCACAGTGCAGCCTGTGAAATTTGAACCAGGAAAAGGCAGTCCCTTGGACTCTGGCCATTGTTAAACAGAGGAACTTTGGGAGCCTTGTTCTGTTTGCAAGTAGTTGCACGTAGGCCTATCCTACAAATTAAACACTTAAGCCCCATGTTTAACATTTCTCAAACCTTTTCAAAAACGTTATATTTTAATTTAATTATTTCACCTATAACGTCATGCACAAAATAGGGATTAAAATACTCAGCCTATGTTTAATGAATCAAGTATGTACTTCAAATACTCAGCCTATGTTTAATGAATCAAATATGCACTTCAACTACTCAGCCTATTCACAATGTAAGTATCTCTAAAAAAAGACACCAAGATTGAAGTAGAGTCATGTCAACACCAGTATCCCATATGACTTGTCCTTAAAATTCGGCTTTATATATGTGTGTATTGTTATATATTTTTTAACATAACTAGTAAACTGCCATAGAATTTTATAAATCATTCTATACATGTATTATGTGCAGTATGGCTCTCGAGAATAATGGTCTCATTTAATTTAATTTCATCTCCCTGCAGGACGTTGAGGAATTTGTAGAGGGCTCAGGAGAGGATGGTTTTATTGTCTTTACTCTGGGCTCCATGGTATCCACAATGCCTGCGGAGAAGGCAAAAGTGTTCTTTGATGCCTTCAGACAAATTCCTCAAAGGGTAAGCGAAGATAGGATCCCACTAAGGCCGGTATTTTGTATTGTGTTATACTGTTATATGCTGTCGGGCAGAAACCACCTATCTCCATATTAATTAATCTTTTCTGTTTTTTCGTAAATTGAATGTAATGCACAATCTATGTAAAGTGCTTTGGATATGGATTAAGTGTCTTGCCAACACTAAAACAAGAAACACAAATTGTTTATTTTACAAAGCTGATCATTTTCATAAATCTTTATTCAATCTTTCCTGCCTAAGCTGTGAAAGATTTGTCCATTCTGCATATCCTGTAGACTTAAGCACTAATCCTTCCTAACTGAGACATAGAACTTTGATCCTTAACTTGGCCATGAAAAGAAAGAAAGAAAAAAGATACAAGGCCAAACACTACATGATCTCAGGTTCTCAAATTGGGGTCCAGTTTGGGGGTCCACATGAAAAGGTGCTGTTGATGTTTCAGGTTTTATGGAGATACACTGGTGTTGTACCTGAAGATGCACCTAAAAACGTCAAACTAATGAAGTGGCTACCTCAAAATGACCTTCTAGGTACAGTATGCAAGTTCCTGTGCATGTGTAGAAACCTCTATTACTATTTTGAGCTTTAACCACTTAAGCCCAATATACTTTTTCGCACAAATTATAGTGAAAATAGTCAATCTTTAGATGTACTATTGTTGCACAAATTTTGCACAAAGAATACATGAAGTCTCCAAAATACACACAAACCATCCTATCAACGAGGCAGTTTGTTTAATGCCACAATGGCTGACCGAACAAAACTCCTACTAAATGAATTTTCCCAATTTATATCTGTATCATCCAGATGGGCATGAGTCTAAAGTGAAGATGTAAGGGATGGTCACATGTGATGGCCGTTTTGTTAATATCACATCAGAAAGTGTGGGTGTGGGAAGTCCAAACAACTTAGAGGCAATATGGGTAATTAATCGTTTTTGTTAGACATGGACAATATGACATTGAGTGTGTGTGCGTTTGTGTATCTATGGTCTACTCCTCAGGTCATCCCAAGGCCAAAGCCTTCATAACTCACGGAGGGACGCATGGCATCTACGAGGGCATCTGCAACGCCGTTCCCATGGTGATGATGCCACTATTCGGGGATCAGCCGGACAACGTGCACCGCATGGTGTCTCATGGCGTGGCCGAGAGGATCAGCCCGGTCGACGTGACCTCTGAAGAACTGGTGGCCGTGATCAACAAGGTCATCGGTGACAAAGGGTACGAAAGCAGCACTACTCAGTGAAATCCTGAGGGTTAATTTAACCCAGATTTAACACTCATAATTATGATGTCTGATTGATTGAAGTATTTATTAACATTTTGCAGAATGGGTACATTTCACATGAAAGCACAACTCTATACAAAGACTGTTACTGTGGATGACACACTGATAAAGTATTACACTTGCTTATAACAGGGTCCACGATTTTCAGTTCATCAGAACATAAAGGGTGCGTTCGGAAATGCAACCTGAACGCACTGGTGTGCTCTCTTGTCGTTCGTTTAGTCAGTGCACTCGGTGCGTTGTCGTTCGAAAATCCAGTGTGCTGCGCACCGGGTGTGCCGTGTGCCTGCACTGAGCGACCCTAACCTGAAGCTGGGGTTGTCCGGTGTGAATGCCTCACAGCTGTGGTCTGAGCGACCCTAACCTGAAGCTGGGGTTGTCCGGTGTGAATGCCTCACAGCTGTGGTCGTTCGTAAATAAGGCACACTGACTGAACGCACTCTGTGACGTCACCGCCCACCACACTCAACAAACTGACCACATTTCCAGTGCGCATTTCCGAGCGCACCCTTAGAGACGTACAAATATACACTATATTATAAACAGGAAAGGAGATAAAAAGGGAAAAGAAACATACAGTAAGGGGGAAAGGGGGCGGGGGGGGGACTTCAGATTTTACGGGGGCAGTTTCGAATTGCAGCCATTCTTAGGTGCCCTTTGAGAGCGGTTTTGAAGGAGACAATGGATTCGCATGTCTTAATGGCTGTTGGTAGGGCGTTCCACATTTTGGTGGCATAGGAGCGACATTTTTTTATTATGTTGGTAGCCAACATTAATGTGATGAAAAAACAACAAATGAATTAACCGTATGGTAAGTTGTGTTTTGGTACCCTCCACAAACGGTTGGCAAGTTGTCTCAGCTGCATGTGGTAACAAATGTTGCCACATGCGAGCTTGCAGATCTACTTTTGATACTTTTGTGTGACGCTGTAGTATGATCAAGGGCATTCATTTACTGGGAAAGTTAGAATATAGCGATAGGAGGTTTCTGCCCTGATAACAATATACATCTGTCTCTGACTGCCCACAGTTATCAAGAGAGGATGGATACGCTGTCTTCGATCCATTTGGACCGGCCCGTGGAGCCCCTGGACCTGGCTGTGTTCTGGACCGAGTTCGTCATGAGGCATAACGGCGCCGAGCACCTGAAGCCGGGGGCGCATCACCTCAACTGGATCCAGTACCACAGCCTGGACGTCATCGGCCTCCTCATCGTCATCGCCGTCACAGTTATGCTGGTGACGCTGAAATGCTGCTTGTTCTGCGGCCGCAAGTGTTACGCCAAGGTGACCGCAAAGAGGAAGAAGGAGTAGTAGCGCTTTGCAGCGCGGCGCTGTTGATTACGCCGTTTATAAACTACTACACTAATGAGGTGAATGGTGAGGTCGAAGGAATAATTACTGGACGCACTGAGATGTAAAAAAGAAAGCGACTGTGCTATGAAAACGATGCAAAACGTGCGTGTGTGCGTGTGTGCGTGCGTGCGCGAGCACGCGCGCCTCCTTCGGCTCTGGGGAGGCAAACTTCAGTGACGCACAAAGAAGCTTGCCAAGCTTCCGCGTGCAGGGAGGGGAGACCTCTGTTACTGAACAAACACTCTATAGCAACATAGTGATTTAAACTTTTAACAAAAATCTTTTTGTTTTAACCAAAAAATATCACTTGCACTGCGTCTAAGGCTTTTGGTTGAAAAATAAAGTTATTTTTTTACAATTGTTTTCATTGACCTGGTTTCTGATTTCTCACAAAATCTGGCAATACTGCACATACCGTACACATGACCAACCTGCTTGCTTTGTCATGGGTTCAAAAACACCATACGGTACATGTTAAAGGTGCATCCTCTTCCCTCTTATTCCTGTCATTTTCAATCTTCTGTCCATCAAGCAGAAATATCCTGAAATATGCCAGCGCTAAAAACCTACCTTGGTATTGAGGGTTTTCCAGTAAAACCAAAATTCTGAGTTAATTTAACTCTGGTTATTATTAGTTTTTTTTTAAGAATAAAGAGTATTTGATGTGCCGAATGGAATCATGTTCAATCTTCCAGAAAACCCTAAGCATCTCAAATATTTCATGAAAGCAAAGGTAACCCTCTGGCGCCTTGGCATTGTGTTTGAAAATACAAAATGACTATTCTAGTATTCTTTTTTTGTCAGGGCTGGTATGGCCGCATCAATCTGCAATTTTTCTGGTTGGCTGTATGGCTACAAAAACATAATTCTAAATATTGTGATAATTGTTTATGAAACAGCGCTAGTGTGTGGAGGCGTTCTTACGGTTTCACAAATGGCAGATTTTATTTAGCTTTAATCCATGCATGCGCATGAATAACAGGATGACCACAGACTACGGAGTCGTTTCTATACAGACGCGCTTCAGTGTAAAGGTGTGATAATTCCCCCTCACCTCATCTCTGCATGAGTCATGTGAACAACAAACTTGGACCCTCGGTTTCCTGTGGAGGTTTGGAGTGTATATAACTCTATGGGTAATAATAATAATCTTTATTGTCCCGAAGGATATTTGTCTTCACAATCTGTTCAACAGTTCAACACCCACATCAAAAACAACACAGAGCACATAGCACCAAGACAAAAAACAAAACAAAAAACAAAACATGAGTTCCCCACTGTGTACAGAACCATCCTATCGGCGGGGCAGTTTGTTTAATGCCGCGATGGCTGAGGGGACAAAACTCCTACTAAAACAGACCTTTTTCCATGGCAAGGTCCTGTATCTTTGTCCAGATGGCATGAGGTTAAAGAAACGATACAGAGGATGATCAGTGTCATTTGATATCGAGAGTGCTATATGTGATGGCGTTATTGTTCATATCAGAAAGTGTGGGTGTAGGAAGTCCAATGATTTTGGAAGCAATACGGGTGATACTGAAAAGTTTGTTCCTGTTAGGCATGGACAGTATGGTGTAGAAACATGCAGAACAGTACAACAGAACGGGTTGAATAATGCTTTTGTACAGTAATAGCAAAAGATGAGGAGCAACAGATAGTGATCTTAATTTACGGATTACATGGAGTCTTTGCTGAAAGCGTGACTGGATTGATGTAATGTGTTGATCAAACCTAAGTCTATTGTCCAGTGTGAGTCCAAGATATGTGAAGCTGTCTACCTGTTCTATTGTTTTACCATTAATGAGGAGTGGGTTAAGTCCAGTGTGGGTTGTTGTTTCAATGACCAGTTCTTTTGTTTTGACCACATTCAACTCTAGATAGTTGTCAGTGCACCACTGTGTGAAATGAGAAATGGTATTCTGATAGACCGTAATAGAGTTATTGTCATGGAGCAGTCCGAGAATGGCAGTGTCATCAGAGTATTTAAAGTATGTGATGTTAGTGGGTGAGGGGCTAATACAGTCATTTGTGTACAGAGTGTAGAGGAAGGGGCTGAGGACACAGCCTTGAGGGGCCCCTGTGTTGGTGATGGCAGTTGATGAAAATGATGTACCTACTTTAACTGTTTGTGGTCTATTGCTCAGGAAGCTGTGAGTCCAGTGTATGAGAAGTGGGGGGATGTTGAGCTGATGCAGTTTCTTGCAGTTTCTTGGGTATAGAACTCCTGTTGGCAGATCACCAAAACCAGCTCAAACTGTTCACATACAATGATGCTCCTCTACATCATAGCTGTGCTTCAGCTGCTGTCCTTCACTGGTAAGATAAATTCTTTTTATTGGCTTTCTAGTTATTTTTCAAAGTTTCATTCAAATGTAAAAAGACAATTATCTCAGTTGAATCATTGAATATAATGGAAAATATTGTTCAACCTTGATATTGACCCTCTATGACTGAGGCTATGAAATAATTTAGCGTGATTCAATTAATTGTATGTAATTAAAGATACTGGTATAAGATCTTTTTTGTTATATTCTATACAAATTATAATTGTATTCTTCATTGTATTGATTAATTTGGAGGCCAATCAAAATGCCTTCACGGGCAGGAAGAGCGTAGACTACTTAATAATAAAACTTAATAACTAATACTGCCTTATTATCTACATATGTACCGCAACCTTAAGTTTCCAGACATGAACCTGTGACAGACGCCACCTAGTTACCGTACAGCCACATGATCACTCAGGCTTTTGCAACTTGTTGTATTTTACTCTGGAATCACTTAAGATTTGTATTATTGGCAGTGGCAGCAGTGGCATTTCTGTGGTAACTGAATCGCAACTGTTACAAAACCTTATCCTGTTATTGCAATCTTAGGGGCATGCCATGGTTAGTATCTGCAGCTACAACAACCACAACTTTCCATTTCCGGTTCCGCCTGCAGATCTGTTGCATGTATACCCCCCCCCCCCTATTATTTAACCTTAATTGTTGTAGGGCAGAAACCTATTGTCTCCATATTATAACTTTTGATGTCTCCCCCCCCCCCCTAAATTAACGCCCTACGTGATCATAGCGCCATAGCATCAAAAGTAGCAGATCTATGAGCTTGAAACCTGAGCCTGATAAAACATCAAATTTAAGTTCCATTTTCTATTTCACTGTCTGTTTCAGTGAGTCAAGACTCAAAAGGTTGTTCAGACAGACTCATGTATGCATTTGATTAACGGTTAACCACTTGAACCTTAGCGTCCATATATATATGTGACTAACATTCGGATTAGCACATTTACAGTCCCAACGTGCCACGGCACATTGTGACCTTGTTCATCGGCTGGCCTATTTTGCTATAGTACTGGTCAAACCAAATTCAGACCCTGATATGATACCGTTTGTTACATATCATATTCTTATAGTACAGATTGCTTATTTTGTGTGTATAATGTGCATGATTTGACAAGATTTTCAAATAAAAAATATACAAAAATATAATATTCAGTCCTAGGTTATGTGTTTTACATTCTTATTCTGTGTTTTTCATATAAGGGGCTTCTGAGAGCGGCATAGTGGGAGGAAAGGAATCCAAGCCTCATTCCAGGCGCTACATGGTGGAACTTCAATGCCGTGGAGGTCATGTTTGTGGAGGCATTCTCATTCGAAAAGACTTTGTTCTAACCTCTGCACATTGCAAAAAAGATTGCAAAATGTGAGTTTATTTTTCTTATTTAGAACCAGTGTTAATTTACTTTGACTATGATTAAGACAAAAAGACTAAGCTTTTGCTATTTAGTTTGGCTAAGATGACCTGTAGACTAAGGGCCGGGCTACACTGGGGACGGAATTGGCAAGTGCTCTATTTTTCCGTGTCCTTGGGAGTTACGCAGCTTCAGAGGGAAAAAAACTCTCTGCTGGCTGCAGCCACTTATCTGCTTCCGTTCCACTCCACCCGTGGTGCGGTTCCGTTCCGTCCCCAGTGTCGCCTGGACGGAAGACTAATCAATTTCTAGACTAAAAGACTAAGATTTTGATATTTCGTCAACTAAGATTAAACAATTTCAGTCGACTAAAAACTAAATGGTGTGTTATTCAAAAGACTAAGGGTAAAACCTAAATATAATTCATTTATACAATTAATAATGTAATACTGTATATCAAGGCTATTTAACCTTAATTTTGGTTATATTTCAGTGATGACATGATGGTAGTACTTGGAGCACACAACATAACCAAAGATGAGAAGAGTCAACAAAATATCTCAGTGGCTGGGTACCTTCCACATCCTAAATATGATGGCAAATTCAAAAATGACATTATGTTACTGAAGGTAATCCTTTCTCTGTCTTTCAGGAGGAAAAGGTTTCAAATGTTCTAACTGAATACCTTTATTATAATGGCAGATGTAGCTATACATCCCCCACCCACACACACACTGGCATTTCTGGTACATATTCCCCTTGTGGTTAGTCAATGGCACCTCTAATCTTGCTCAGCCTGCCACACACATTTTTACTTGCATTACTGAAGTAAGATTATCTTGGTATTTATTATAAGCTACTTAAAGCCTCAGTTTGTCCACAATAGTGCAGTATAGAGTAAGGTACAATACTTAACATTTATTATACAGTAAGCTGAATTAAGCCTCAGTGTGATTTTGCTGTTACCACAAAAGTGCAGTATAGAGTATAGTACAATATGTTCTGAACATTTATTATTTATAAGCTACTTGAAGCCTCGGTCTGATTTTTGCAGTTGAACACAAGAGTGCAGTATAGAGTAAGGTACAATTATGTTCTGAATAGAGAATGCGAGATGTTTGCTTGTGCTTACTGTACATACTGCGGAACATCGGAACAACAACTTATTTCTGCTAAATCACGTGACATAAATTCTGTGACTTCACTTCACACATAGAAAGAGTTGATCTGAGAGCTGCTCTGTCCTCTTTTGCAGTTAAAGTCAAATGCCAAACTGAACAAGAATGTGAAGACCATTGGACTACCCAAGTGGAATGAGAAAATCCACGCCAACACCAAGTGCTTGGTGGCTGGCTGGGGCCGAACTGACCCCAGTACTAACGCCCCTCCCTCTGACGTACTGAGAGAAACCACCGTCAAGATGCAGGCCGGTGCTGAATGTAAGAAAAAGTGGCAAGACTACTTCTCCAATGACCAGATGATATGTACCCACACTGATGGAAAGAAGGCGGGAATCTGCCAGGTAATGGAACGGAAATGTTAAGTTAAGAATCAGACAAATTGTGTTAAGAAATTCTGCCATCATCATCATTGAAGGACTTCACTTCACTCCTCTCCTGTGGGGGGCGGCAGTGGCTCAGGAATAGTGACCTGATGGCAACCTTGAGCAAGACTGAACCCTACAGTAATTGCTCCCGATGTGCAGGGTGGTGCCTTGCATGGTTTCCTCGGGCATCGGCGTATGAATGCGTGTGTGAATGCGTGAATGTAATTCACAATATATGTAAAGCCGCTATATCAATTTACCATTGACCATTTATGCCTAGCCCTAACCTCACAGAAATTATGCCTAAACCTAACCTCAAATACCAGCTTGGTGGCTTGTTGTTAGAGTGTTTGATTCCTGGTCGGGTCATACCACAGACTCTGAAAAATGGAACCCAGTGCCACCCTACAAAATCAAGGGTTGGATTGGGGGTAAGTCCCTGCGACATACTATAGTACCATGTAGTTGTACATCATATCGACAAAGGGGTGTACTTTACTTGTACATCAAGCTGCCTCACACCTATGGGCCTCATGGATCGGTAACAAGAATACTCGCCGCATTTACCCTTTTTGCCGAGTTATCTTGACAACTCGCCAAAACGTGTAGAAAACTCGCCAGAATGTTAAGAAGAATCGCCGCGGGACGACTCATCTTCACATTCTGGCGAGTTTTCTACACTATTTGGGGCACTTGCAAGTTTCTGAATGTTCTCAGAGCCTGCATCTCCGCATGCTGGGGGTGTCTGATCATCTACCCACAACGTGTGCTCACGAACACATTAAGAATAAATCAGGCATCTCCATGGATCAGCAAGGCTTACTGAACCTCAAATACACGCCCACCGGGGCGAAATACCTGGGAAAGAGAGAGTTCGATACAATATTGATGTCTCTTTATTTTTTCCTTGTAGGGAGACTCAGGTGGTCCACTCATCTGTGCCGGCAAGCTACATGGTATATCTGCCTTTACATCGGGTGGTAGATGTGATGACCCATTCTACCCACATGTGTTCATTAAAGTCCCTTTCTTTAGCCAGTGGATCAAAACGGAGATGAACGGGTGAGGATGTGTTGCATATTGTTGCTGTCGGGGCAGAAACCTCTTATCTCGATAATTTATTTTAACTTTTTTGTAAATTTAACGCCCTACAAAAGCATCAAATGTAGCAGATCCGCAAGCTCGAAATGCAGGGCAAAGCGGCGTGTTTGGAGCTTGTAGATCTGCTTCTTTTGCCGTGTTTGAATTTTTAATCCTGAAAACAGTTTTGGAGATAATGTGGTTTCCACCCGACAGAGAAGATATAAGGCCATGGAAGAGGTTGACAGTTTCTACAGAGCAATACAACACACTGTAAACAGCAACAACAACAAAAACGATTAGGATTTATTTTTTGTAAATCTTGTCAAATCATGTGAATATTATACACACAAAATAAGCAATCCATGTCCTATAGCAGCAAAACTAAGGAATAAAGTTGGTGTATTGTATAGACAGAGTTGTACTCGAAGGAACTCATCACATGTATAAGTATATTTCCCCACACAGTCTATCCATCTAGCCATCTTTCACTGTTAACACACAGACAGCCTCTGGCAGTCGAATAGCATTTGAAATAAAGCATTGAAACATTACAAAAATCATATATTATCTTTTAACATGATCGCTGAAGCTAGTAGCTTATTAATCCTATCCTTATTACATAGTTATATTAACAAGGAGAAATTTGAAAAAAAGAAGACGTACTGTACATACACACATACATACATAGACACATTCAAACGACATTCAAAGACAAAAAAACAATAACAAACACAATGAAACAAAAATAGAGTATTGTAAATAGATCCTAATAACAATCCAGCATTTGTTCCTATTAACAAATTACCAATCAATGACCAATCAATCAATGATTCAGTCATTCGATTTTGTATTTATCCAATATAGCATGTTTGAGCTTTTTATTTATTTTAATTGTATTACATTTTTATTTTCTTTAATAATATGGGGCAAGTCATTCCATAGTTTCACACACGAACAGAAATACACATACTTTTCAGTGTGGTGTTAACACTTGGTTGTTGGATGTTTAGTACCCCTCTCAGCTCGTACCTATTCCCTATCCCTATTTTGGATGTTGTCTGGAAGTAATTTATATCTAGCTTTATATAATATTTGTGCAGTTTTAAAATCAATTGATGTATGGGAGTTCAAAAAGAGTTTATTGGTGTGTTCTTGATATCCTACATTGTTTACTGTTCTTATTGCTTTTTTCTGCATTATGTTAATTGCTTGAAGGTTACTTCTGTAGGTATTACCCAACACCTCCACACAATAGGTGAGATATGGTGTAATTAAGGTGCAGTACAGTGTTTGTTATAATCTGATCGCCCATGGCTGTGTACGTGTACGTGAGAGCACAGTGTACTTGATATGTATTGTATCACAGTGTACTTGTTATGTATTGTGTAGTGCCTGAACTGTAGCATACTTTAATAGTTAGGCTACGAGAGACATCTTGGTGACAGCAAGGTCAGCCTTGCTGCAGTAGGCACGTTATTATGTCTGATATCTTGTGGTCACGTCAGTTGGGATCCAGCTCTATATATGTTCCTGTATGTGTAATAAACTTGGTGAACCTTTAGCTGATACTGTCTCGTGTCGCGTTATTGTTCTCCCGGGCCCGCCGCCGCCGTACCAAGGTATACTTCAACCGGATTGTCACACACCACCCAGCTGGCACACACTACCTGTCTGTCAAACCAGACGAGGGTCCAGTACTTAGAGTTTACAACAGTGTTCAGTGAGTCAAAGTTTAAAACCTCTCGCTAGTTTGGAACGGATGTAATGTATATGAGTTTTGATTGTGGTAACACTGTTGTGTTATTGTCACTATGGTACTGACAAAAAAGGATCAATTAAAACTTAGCTGACTGGGTGGGATCTCTTCTCGGGTGAAATAGCTCTTCTCTGTTAACTATAGAGGGAGGGGAAAAAATATTCTGTTCTCTGGCGCTCCTAAGGAAATACACAGGCCATTGAGGCCAAGAATAACATTTCACACAGCAACAATGGCCACAGTTTCCTTGCAAGCATACTTCACTGAAAAGGTGTGATAATTCTCTTTACCTTGTATTCTGTATGAGTCATTCGAACAACAAACATCGACCCTCAGAGTTTCCTGTGGAGGGTACAACACTGACAGTCAAACTGATCATCTATTCTATATCATAATTGTCTCCACCAGGCCGAAGGCATGGGGTGAGAGTATGTTATGCACTCCGTCCGTCCGTCCATCCGTCCGTCTGTGGACAGCTAATCTCTGGCACCGTTGGCTTGATCGCAGCCACACTCTGCCACACTCCCTGGATGCCAGAGCTGAACCTCTGCCCCAAAGTTTTCACATTGGCCTGTTATAGCACCACCAGGAGGCCGCTTTTTGCAAAAATATTTTGACAGTACACCTACAGATTTTGTCCAAACATCACACAAATTGGTACACAGTCCCTCTATAGCCATTCAACGTAACAGGTCTTTCAGATTTTTCAGACTCCATCCTGATTGGCTAAGATTGGCTTCCAAAGTTCGCAGGAGTGCTCCGTTTCAAACAAAATGTGTGATTTCCGTGAAATTTTGCATGCACATTCCCACTAGGCCGAGGACGAAATGCCACTTGAAAATGTTCTACTCAGCCTCATGGTGGTGTTATAAGTGGCCGATTAGTGTTTTTACCTATATTCCATCCTGATTGGCTAAGATTGTCTTCCAAGGTTTTCAGGGCCTTCTGTATGACATGACGTCATCAAATTGAATAAGCATATTTTTGCAGTTTTGAAATGCATAACGTACAAAATGTGTCTATATATCCTGATATCAATCGTTTTTTTCTTTTTATCCTTTTATAAAATACTTCTCAAACTAAGGCTGGTTGTCTAGGTTAGAACCCGCTGCAGTGGTGTCCGGTGAAAACGTAACCAGGATGCCGGAATATCTGACACAACAATGTCTGGGTTGTAAAGCCAGGTACTGTATCGCTGAGAATATCTGGGTTGTAAAGCCAAATATCCTGTCTCGTACGGAAAGTCTCTCACGAGGAGCTTAGCCAATACTGCTCACTTCTCTCTAAATCTCTTCTAGGGTTCGACTGGGTGCTTGTCACGATAACGATGCCAGTCAACTGGATGCGTGTCACAATGATACCCATAGTCCATTGACCTGATCAAATCAAATCAAGCTTTATTTATATAGCACATTTAAAACAAGTAAGTGCTTGTGTGCTTACACAATAAAATCTAGAAACAAAATACAAAAACATCAAACAAGTATGGACAAAAAAATAAATCAAGAATGATCAAAGGCAATAGAAAAGAGATGAGTCTTAAGAAGAGACTTAAATAGTTCAATGGACTCAGCACTTTTAATATAAAACGGGAGGCTATTCCAGAGAATGGGTGCTGCAACAGCGAAGGCACGATTACCTCTGGATGTTAGATTGGATGGGGGAACAGTCAAAAGCAGCTGGCCGGCAGACCTCAAAGGTCTAGCTGGAGTATAATCATCCAAGAGGTCAGATAAGTATGCCCATGTAAAGATTAATAAACAAATAAAAGTATCTTAAAATCAATTCGAAACTTAACAGGGAGCCAGTGAAATCTAGCTAAAATGGGGGTGATGTGGTCACGTTTTCTGGTGCACGTAAGGAGGCGAGCAGCTGCATTTTGAACCAGCTGCAAGTGCCTAAGAGAAGACTGTGCGATGCCGACATACATTACAATGCATTGCAGTAATCTAACCGTGACAAAATAAATGCATGGATGGCCATTTCCAATTGTTTGGGAGGGAGATATGGTTTGATTTTAGATGGGAGTCTGAGTTGGAAGAAACTGCTTCTTAAGTTCTTACCACGGAGCTAATCTGTTCATCGAAGGTGAAGTTATTATCAAAGGTAACACCTAGGTTTTTGACGGCTGAACGAATATTAGGGTTGCTGATGAAACGGCTTCTTACCACGGAGCTAATCTGTTTATCGAAGGTGAAGTTATTATCAAAGGTAACACCTAGGTTTTTGACGGCTGAACGAGCCCCATATGGAGCTTTATAGGTGAAAGCCTTCGTTACACCTTTATTTATCCAGGTTTGGTACGCTGAGCATGAATGCTCTTTTTCAACAACACCCTGCTTCACAATCCCACAGTGACACACATTAGCTCTATGTATTCAATTCGTAAATACATGCCATAATAAGACATAGGCTACAATACAAGAGATCATCAATACTAAAAGTATATTTACAGAGAAAGGGGGGTGGGGGGGGGGGGGATTTTTGGCAAGCTATAGAAAAAGTTGCAAATTGCTCTTTGAAGAAGAATGAATGTATCCCTATGTTTGTGCCGAATCTGGAGGGAAAGATCAGTGGAGCTCCTTAAGGTGTTGTGCTTTTGGGGGTTAGTCTACACACATGGGCACTGGTCCCTTGAGTATTTTGAAGACCAGGCCCATTGTAAGTTGCTCTCCTCTGTCCTCTAGCAGACTATCCCAGACTATTATTCAATACGGAGGTCTCCCGGTCTCTTCAAGTCAGGATAGCAATTTCGTAAAGTGATATGTGAAAATGTGAAGTGATATGAAACAAAAGAATAGCACAAGTCTATGGTAGGACTATAGTGTCCTAAATACAGGATGAAACAGGACAAAAGGCACTATGAACATTGAACACATGGCCATCACCCTAGGGGACCGTCCACGACACCGGGTGTGGGAACTACTTACTGTACGACTTGCCGCACCCGTGCTACTGATACGCTGAGTTGGTGGGACCCGGCATCGTATGTCCAAAGGAGAGAGCTCTATCGACGGGGTGCATAGGTTGTATTTGTACGATTAATGACCGGTCTAACCAAATGACTAGTCTAAACTAAGTACTGCACCCCTATCGACGCTTACATAAGATTCAACAAGGGGGTGACGTCGCTCTGAAACAATAGGTCTGGGAATGCCCATATGGATTATTTTTTTATTTACGTTATCGGGCAGGGTAGGGCCAGTGCAGTTACAGTAGGGCCCAGGTTGGGCCGGGCCTACATTTTTGGGCATGTTGAGAACTCTAGTATTCGCTGGCTGCCGGGTGTGGCTGCGCTAATAATTTTGGGGCGGGCATGTCTAGAGTTTGAATGGACAGGTATCAGTCAAAAGGGAGACATCGAAGAAGGATGAGTGGGGAAGCATCAACATAATGGAATGTCAGAACAGGTCAGCTCCATATATGGAGATCTAAGGGTTTGAGGTAAGATGTAGAGTTGCTGGCCGGCTCCATATATGCAGATATAGGTGATGATCCAGTCTTCTCCATCCAGGGTTTGATGAAGGTCAAGGGTTTGATCAAGGGTTGGATTGGGGGTAAGTCCCTGCGACATACTAGCGTCATGTCCAGGGGGTGTACTTGTACATCAAGCTGCCTCACGCTACAGAAACAGGAGATAGGCTCCTGCCCTATGGGCCTCATGGCTCGGCAAAGCTACTTACTTACTAGGGTTTGATGAGGTCAGTGTCGTGATCTTCATATATGGAGACGGCCATATATGGACTATGGTGTGACGGACTGACAACCATAGCGTCGTGTCAGGAGGTGTGACGGACAGACAGACGTACTGACAGGTTTTGTAGGTTTTCATAGTAATCGGCGACCTACCGTGGCAATAAAGCCACATTAGTGGTCTAAACTCTAAAGTAACGAAGTAATATTATTAATATTATTTAATATTATTACAAAAAATATATAGATTAACCACTTCAACTAATATACAGTAGGCCTATATATAACTACACTTTGGCTATTTAATGTAAAGTGATGTATTGTGAGCTTGTATAGGTTGGCTATTTCCAAAAGATCTTCATACATGCAAACTTGTGAAATGGAACTGCATAATGAGCACTTTTGCTTTTGGTACTTTGAGTATATTGTGATGCCAATAATTTTGTACTCTTACTCCTGTACATTTTGAACACGGAACTTTTACTTGTAACAGAATATTTATACATTGTGGTACTGGTATTGATACTTTTACAAAAAATCTGTACTTCTTCCACCACTGGAGAAGACAACAACACATTGAAACAGCCCTGGAACTGTCTAAACTAGAGATCTATCTATCTATATTTTCCTATTCATTGCCAAAACAAGTGTCGAAACATAAAATTGAGAAACTAAGTACAGTTGGAGGGCGGTACAGCATCATGTTAAACAAAGCTATGTCACATTGCAACATTATATTCACTAGTCCTTACCCGTTGTGAGATATTTGCCCCCCCTTGTGGCCGTGAAGGGTACTGCGCCCGGGTGCGTTTGTAATTGACTAATAAATAAATTAATAATCATTAATGTGTCAAATCGAAAAAAGGGCTTCGTTACGCCCTCCATATGCATAATGGTCAATGCCTGTGTGAAAAGTGGGAGTGATTGGTGCAGGCAGTAAGGAGTTACGGCACTGTTTCTGACACACGGACACACACTCAGACATTCGGTTCATTATAGTATGATGTTAGCAAAATCAAATCAAATCAAATCCAACTTTATTTTTAGAGCACATTTACAAAGACCAGAAGGTCAACCAATGTGCTGTAAAAGATCATAAAACAAGCATACAATCAACACAAATATTACACAGGTTTATTAGGTCAAACATCATTGAAAGCCAGGGAGAAGAGATGAGTTTTAACTTTTAAGTAAAGATTTAAAGGCCTCTAAGGAGCGGGCAGACTTGATATGTAGGTGCAGACAGTTCCAGAGGTTGGGGTCGGCCAATGAAAAAGGTCGCCTCTGGACCTGTAATTGGAATTGGGCACAGTCAGGAACAGCTGGTCAGCTGACCTCAGGGCCCTGGCTGGGGTGTAAGCATGGGTCTATGAGGACCGATAAATACAGGGAAAACAAATAATAAAATCTTAAAATCAATTGAATCAATTCTGAAAGCAAGGGTATATAAAGCAATCTTTCTAGATTTTGCAGTCACTTTTGGGACAATTAGCCACATTTTCCACAAAACTATTTAAAATGGTATAAAAATGTGTTTAAAGTTAGCAGCTTGTTAATATAGTATAGGTCTATGTCAGAGGTCCACTCGGTACAGATGCAGCAAACAATAGTTCTTAGGGTGGTTGTATTCCATTGGCTAACCTTCTTTTCTTTTATCACAACAGTTCACAAATATTGCTGCTGTGTTTGCACATTGTTGTATTTATCCCAGTAGGTTTGGAAGGTCTTTGTCGTTGGTCATGTTCTCAAACTCACTTTGGGTGTAGCCACTGTGCTGCATGCAGGGTCCTGCTCCCTGGAGACCTGCATGGCTGCATTCCACTGCTAAGTTGTTTACAATGTGTATACACATGACACATTATGTAAACAAACATGGAACCACAATTGTACAAGTTTAGGTTGCTGACTGCGTGTTATTTCTGCATGAGGCCACACCGACAGTATGTCTCCTCCTGACATTCTCCTAATGAGTTTCTTTCTATGGTTCTATAGTTCTTTCATCGCGTGTGCCTGTGTTGAGAACCCGTCTAAATAGGTCAGTCTGCTATCTAATGTGCTAAGCAGGGAGTAAGTACAAGTGCTGTACAATGATATGGACATGGAATACAGGCAACTGAGGCAAGATTGTGTGCACATCTCTTGCCTGTACTATTAAGGCCAGGTGCTGGATGTCAAGGCACCAAGGCAAACGCCAAAGAGGAAGAAGAAACATCTGCAGCTCCACAAGAGACTTACTTTATTATGGCAAAAATGCAATGTTTCAACCCTTTAGGGTCTTCACTCTTCATCAGGAAAGTTTGCCTGATGAAGACCTAGACTAAAGGGTCGAAACGTTGCATTGCACCGTCTTAACCTATGTGACTGTTACTATGAGTACCAGTAGGGGCAAAAGTGGTGTTTCTGTTGTGCCAAAAACAGAGAGAGAAAGATAGTGTTGCACGGTTGCCTACTAATGAGAGAGAGAGGGGGGGGGGGGGGGGGGAGAGGGGAGTTGCACCACTCAGTTCACACGGGTGTGATTGTTTATTAATTAACAATCAATATTATATGTATATATTAGATGGTCTGCTTCAATAACCATTTGATTTTGCTCTGGCCAACTATCTGGTGACTTAACAAACTTACTTGCCGACCTCCTACTACAGTATCAATACTGTTTTGAGATTTTTAAGCTTTCCAGTCGTGTAGGGCTTTGCTTCATATGTAATGATTGGTGAAGGATATCATAAATCTGATGTTATCTCCCTCCCAGCAAGTGCTGTGTCAGCGGCAGCCTGTCTGTGTGGGTGTTTGCTTCCTGCAAACGGCTGTCTTCGCACACCACTTGAATGCTTTTGATGAGGGTGTAGGTGTGTGCGTGTTTGCGTGAGAAAGAAGAGAGTAAAAGACAAATGGAGGGAGCTATTGGGTAAGAGGGCACATGTATGTGGTAGCACGCAATTACACTACAGTATGTGTGAGTGTTGACTGAAAGGGGAGGGACCAGAGATAAATGGGCCAGATTGTGCATGAAATGGCATGCGAGGCCACCATGACTTGCAGGATTTACAATGAACTTCATATCATATTTCCACTCACGCAACACACAGCAGAAAAGGAGCAGTGGAAATGGAAATGTCATGGAAAATGTAGTGAATGGCTTTAAAAATGGCGTTCAAATGCACTTTCTTAGCAGTCAGTCAATGCTGACTTTTAGGTGCTATTTATAAGCCTTATCACACCTAAAAGTCTGCATTGGCATGATTGGCTGACTGCAAAAAGACAATGCTTGACTCAAAAGCAACTATAATGTGACGAATGCAAAAATTTGTTTTGTGAAAGTATTTTGCACACAACAAATCGAACCTGTGTGAGTAAGATTTCAAAAGTAATATCACACCCTTGTGAAGTGAGGGGCGATCTTATCATCGTACATCATCATACATCATCTCATTCCGGCCAATCAGAATGTGCATCCTCACCTTCGTCTTCAATGTTTGTGTTCACCCAAACACTCTAAATTGTCCATTCATTGTCAATGGGATTTAATGTTTGTGCACACACTAAAAGCTGGATATAGAAAAAAATACCACAAAGAACTAAATGGAAATGCACTTAATAATGATTAACCTGACTAACCTGACTTTAAACTTTACTCCACAGGGTGGGAATCTATACAATTTTACCTCCCTGTGTCTAACGGCAGACTAGGCTTCCTGTGGGAGGAAAACACGCTTGCATATAGTACAACTTCAGCCTTGCAAAGTCCAGCCCCCTCTTAACAACACCCTCCCAGTAGATCTTCCCTCTCACAACAACCACCAGAGCGGGCAGGCTCAGGCTCATACAGTGCACTGAGTGCAGAGTCAGTCTGCAGAGACAATAGAAGGAATGGGCAGAACATTGTGGTTTCCTCCTGCCTTGGGCCTTCTGACCTGGCTGTGCTGCTGCTTCGCTCCGGGGCCCATTCAGGGGGGCAAGGTGCTGGTTATGCCTGTGGACGGGAGCCATTGGCTCAGCATGAAACTGCTGGTCAAGGAGCTGGCCGAAAGGGACCACGAGGTGCTGGTCCTGGTGCCTGAGACCAGCTTGCTTATTGGGGGTTCAGCCAACTACAGGACCGAGACCTTCCCGGTGCCGTACACCAAGGCCGACCTGGACAACACCCTCAAGAACCTGAACCCGTTCGCAAAGTCAAAGGGGTTATTTGACGTGATTAACGACTTGCAGCTTTTGGTGAACTTCACCAGCCTTCAGGTGACAGGCTGCGAGAGCTTGCTGTACAACCAGCCGCTCATGGACGAACTGCGGGGAGCAAACTACGACCTAGTGCTCACCGATCCGTTTCTCCCCTGCGGCCCCATCCTGGCAGAGACATTCGAAATCCCGGCAGTCTATTTCCTGCGCGGACTCCCCTGTGGCCTGGACGGAATGGCCGCCCAGTGCCCCTCTCCGCCATCCTACATCCCCATATCTCACTCTGGAAACACAGACAAGATGAACTTTCTGCAAAGAGTCAATAACATTTTCATGTACATGGTGGAGTCCATCCTGTGCCGCATCATGTACGCCAGTTTCGATGAGCTGACCGGCAGGTATTTGGGCAATGGCATGACCTACAAGGACGTATTGGGTCATGGTGCGATCTGGCTGCTCAGGTACGACTTCACCTTCGAATGGCCCAAACCCATCATGCCAAACATGGTCCATATCGGTGGCATCAACTGTGGAGGGAGGGCTCCCCTGCCTGCTGTGAGTGTGTAAAGAGCCTGTGCTCTTAGAACCTGGTGTCAATAGTTTTTGTGTATGGCATTATAGATGAAGAAATTGTAAAAGAATCATAATAATAAAGACAATTATTAAAAAGATCTATACGCTTACAATGCGGCACATTTTGACTCGTTGTGTGCTTGTAGATCTTTGCCATGCAACACTGTCTTGGCAGTGTCTTGCGATGAGAGAGGGCTAAACCATGTGTGTGCTCCATACTACAAATCCAGGAATAAACAATCACCTAAAACTGTCAAATCTCTAGTGGCGAAAAATATTCACCAGCTACAGTAACAACAAGATGCCAACAAGATGCCAAGTTTTGCCTTAAAAACATGTGTGTGCGTGGCTGCGCACACACACAACTAAATATCTGATACTACAATATGTACTACTCATATAGGGAGCACACCAAAAAGGACATTGGCACTCTGCAATTCTTCTCTTTTAGTGCTCTAGTGGAGAATAATGCCCTAAAAGAGCCTCTAGAGTCTAGACCCTGAATATTGTAGTCAAGAGATCATTATGCATCCTTGCTCGATGTTCCGTAACAAACTTTGCATTGGAAACTTTTCACGAGGGCAAAATGCCATGTTTAAATGATTATCAGGGCGGATGCAGCTGTGTGTGTGTGTGTGTGTGTGTGTGTGTGTGTGTGTGTGTGTGTGCACGGATGTGTGTATACTGGGAGTTAGCTTGCAGTGTGATAACAACGTGAATGTGGGTGTTGCTTCCACTGCTCTTGTGACTTGTCCTCTGGAAACACTCACAGTACAGCCTGTGAAATTTGAACCAGGAAAAGGCAGTCCCTTGGACTCTGGCCATTGTTAAACAGAGGAACTTTGGGAGCCTTGTTCTGTTTGCAAGTAGTTGCACATAGGCCTATCCTACAAATTAAACACTTAAGCCCCATGTTTAACATTAATTGTCAAACATTTTCAAAACCTTTTTTTTCACCTATAACGTCATGCCCAAAATAGGGATTCAAATACTCAGCCAAGTACGTACTTCAAATACTCAGCCTATGTTTTACTGAATCAAATATGCACTTCAAATACTCAGCCTATGTTTACTGAATCAAATATGCACTTCAAATACTCCTATTCACAATGTAAGTATCGTAAAATACTTAAAAGACACCATCATTGATTGTCATGTCAACACCAGTATCCCATGTGACTTGTCTTTATAATTAGGCTTTATATATTGTGTGTATCATTATATATTTTTTTAACGAATTTTATAAATCATTTTATACGTCTGTATTATAATGTACACTGTACAGTATGGCTCTCGAGAATAATGGTCTCATTTAATTTAATTTTATCTCCCTGCAGGACGTTGAGGAATTTGTAGAGGGCTCAGGAGAGGATGGTTTTATTATCTTTACTCTGGGCTCCTTGATATCCGCTCTGCCTGAGGAGCAGGCAAAATTGTTCTTTGATGCCTTCAGACAAATTCCTCAAAGGGTAAGAGCAGTATGTTGTATCGTGTTACTGTTATATGCTGTCGGGCAGAAACAAACCACCTATCTCCATATTAATTAAGCTTTTCTGTTTTATCGTAAATTAAAGCTCCAAACGCGGTGCGAAGTAACACATTTTGAGATTGTAGATCTGCTACTTTTGATGCTTTTGAATTTGAATTCTGAAAAGTAACAGTTTTGGACCTATTCCATCCGACAGACGATATCCAGCTCATGTCTAGATCCAGTTGAGATGGGTTGCCGTTCACACTAGGGCTGGCAGTGGGCAATTAAATTTGATGCCTCCCGGTCCAAATGCCCTCTGCACCGAGACCGCCTTTGGACGCCTATTTTAAAGGTGTAGTGAAATGAAAAACACTTTTAGACCATATCCGTGGTCATCATATGGACATACCTAACAATGGATGGATGCCAAAAAGTCCATAAAAATATATTTTTAATTACTTCCTGAAAACGAAAACGTGCTGCATGATGATGTGTCAAGGCCCACATCAATAAAAGCCAATAAAAATGAGGCTCACCAATTCGATTCCCATTGCTTCATTGACCTCCAACACAGCTGGTTTTGATTAAAGAACGTTTTTAATCTCATTCAAGATGACATCAAGACAGTGTATTACTCGTTTTAAACATAATCAAGCTAAAATATGTACAGTATATAGGTTGTGTATAGGTTAGTAATAATCTCCTGGCTTTGCCCCACGTCTCTCTGTCACTTTGTTTACAACTATGAGAGGAAGTCACAGACATTTTTGGGGGGTTTTATCGATGTGGGCCTCGACACATCATAACGCAGTACGTTTTCGTTTTCAGGAAGTCATTTAAATTAGATATTTATTGACTTTTGATATAAAAATACACAAAAATTAAAATGTAAAAAATTTTTGGCATCCATTGTTAGGTATGCCCATATGATGACCACGGATGTGGTCTAAAAGTGTGAAAAACATATTTTTTATTCACTTCCTGATTCTCGGTTTCCGAGTAAAACGGCTTTGAAAGTTTCAAACTAAGAGTTTACAAAATACTGAATTTACAAACTATATTTATGACATTTAGACAAACCAAAATAACCAATCGACAAAATCAATTATTCACTTCATCCTGTATTATTATACTTTGTTTTACAATGGTGTGCAAAAATAGCAAACAAAGCTGATGTACAGTACAAACTACAAATACGATCTCAAAAGACAATATACTAGGCTACTGTATATGGATATGGACAGTAAATGAATTAACCTCTGCACATAGTTCCACAGGTGCCGATTAATTGTTCCAGGAACATTTAATCAGTTAAATTCTAGTATATTATCTACTATATATTAGTATGTTAATTGCACCCAATGTGCAGGTTGGTGCCTTGCATGGGTTCCTCCGCCGTGTGTGTATGTGTCTGTGTGTGTGTGTGTGTGTGTGTGTGTGTAATGCAATCTAATGCAATAACAATCTATGTAAAGCACTTTGGATATGGATAAAAGCGCTATATACTGTAAATGCACCATTTAAATATGGATTAAGTGGCTTGCCAACACTGAAACAAGAAATAGTTTGGACATTTTAGAAACACAAATTGTTTATTTTACAAAGCTGATCATTTCATAAATCTTTATTAAATCTTTCCTGCTTAAGCTGTGAGAGATTTGTCCAGTCCGCATATCCTGTAGACTTAAGCACTAATCCTCCAAAACTGAGACATAGAACTTTGACCCTTAACTTGGTTGGCCATAAAAAGAAAGAAAGAAAAAAGGTACAAGGCAAAACACTAGATGCTTTCATCAGTGGTTCTCAAATTGGGGTCCAAATGTATATCAGTTTGTGGGCCCACATGAAAACGTTTGAGAAACAGTGCTTTACAGTAACCTGGTGCTGTTGATGTTTCAGGTTTTATGGAGATACACTGGTGTTGTACCTGAAGATGCACCTAAAAACGTCAAACTAATGAAGTGGCTACCTCAAAATGACCTTCTAGGTACAGTATGTGCAAGTGCCTGTGCATGTGCAGAAACTTCTATGACTGAGCTTTAACCACTTAAGCCCAATATACTTTGTCGCACAAATTATAGGAGGTCCGAATATGGACCTCCGGTTGAAAGTGTTTAATGGGAGCTTTCTTTTGTATTATGATCAGCCTATGTATTTAATATACTGTATGATGAATTGATATTTAGATGGTGTTCAAGAAGAATGGGAGGCCAGGCACAAAGTGTTGCCAAAGAAAATTAATTAATTGAATTATAAGCCTAATGTAAACTCTTTAAAGGTTTTATGACATTCATTTTCATTTATTTTTCTTTTTTCTTTTAGGTTTTATGACCTCAATTACACCCAAAAAACCTGAACTTTGAACATTCAGTGGATTTTCTGTGGTCTGAAGTTTTTTTGGGTTTTTTTGGGCCTTTTGAGCTACAATGAAAACAGGCAACACAGTGAAACAGTGACATCTGCTGGCAAATCCCATTGACATATACGGGATTTGCAGTAAGTGATGTCACTTACTGCCGGCAAATCAGAGCACCTGTTTGAGCCAGAAAACCCCCAGATCACAGAAAATCTACTGAATGTTAAAAGTTCATGTTTTTTGGGTGCAATTGAGATTAGAAAACCTAAAAAAAACAAGAACAATTCCAAAACCTTTTTTTTAATGTCACAATCCCTTTAACAAAGACCACTGGGCGTGAGAGCCGTCCAAACCGTTGGGTGTGGTGGTTGTGTCAGCGGTGAATGTTTGAGTGAGAAATTGGATGTGGGGGGTTGCACAATTACTTATAGTAACCGCTATAGCCTGGAGGCTAGTACTGCTAGGCACCAACTGCTGCTATATCCATAGCACCTGCACCCAGCTTGGCAACTAGGCTACCGTTCAGTCAAGGTCAGACAACTGTAATCTAGGGTTTCGCTTTTGGTTCCAATAATCCTCAGTTTGATATCGCTCTGTCGGGTGGAAACTGTTACTTTTCAGAATTCAAATTAAGAAAATAGCAAAGGTGGCAGATCTACAACCTCAAACATGTGATGCTGTAGTATGATCCAAGTAGGGCGATCATTTAGGAAAAAGTTTAAATATGGAGATAAGAGGTTTCTGCCCGATAGCGAGATGCATTAGGCCATGGACCCCCCATTTGATACCATTTGTTATGTCTGCAGGGATCCCAATATAGCCGATGTAGATCGGCTAGTTGAACTATTTTAAAATGTTTTTCAAAATAGTAAAAAGTCAAATAAGTTTAAGGATAAGGGGTAATGGGTGTCACCAGTGTATTATACGATCTATTCATATCATATTGGTTACGCTATTGGAATAGTTTTCTTCGCCAATTTCCGTTATGTTAAACGAAATAGCCTATTTAATAATGTAGTATTATCTCTCCAGTTGTGACTACGTGCACCAGGCGAACCTTGCCCTGACCAGCTAGTTGGCCAAGATAGAAGGTTGGTCAAAGTTAGACTGGCTAAAGCCAGACGCGAATCAGCCATTGTCAAAATTCCGTCGGATTACACAACACTAGTGTGATATGACTGAGTCTGAATGAGTCCGATTTATTATCCTGGCAAGGTCAAAGTGGCTTCGGCAAAGTCACACTTGAACATGAAAAATCAAGGATTGTTACCTAAAAAGAAAACGTGATCAGTTAAGCATGCTTAACAAACGATCCATTCCAAGTTACTCTAGTTCTGGCTTTTTTTTTTTTTTACTGCCCTGCGAACATTGGCCTCTATGTGAACAGGAGTATCAATCAAGAAACTTGTCACAGAGCAGTAAATGATTAATCGACCCTCTACATTTTAGCTTGAGACAGTGCCACCAGAACTGTTTTCACTTGGGCTGAACTTTATGCCCAACAATCATATAGAGTAGAGTAGACCTTTCTTTTGAGAAGATTCCAGTTTTCTCTCTAGCCAAGTCTGTCTGAATCCATTAAGTTCATATGTTTTATGTCTGTTGTCTCCCTCTCCTGATGAAGAGAGGTAATCGCAACAATGTTTGAACTACAGGGAATATGGCGACCCACATGTGTCAGTGTGTCAGGCTTGCTTCAAATAACGTTGACATCGTCAACCAGTAAATGCCCTGACACCAGGGTCTAAATGTCTCAGTACCACCTCTGCACGCCACTGCAGAGGTGTTATTTATAGCATTGGTTCTCAAAGTAGGATCCAGGGCCAGGCAACCTCATGGTTCCTTGCAGGGCTTCTAAATGGACCCTTACACACTACTCTCCCAGTTATAGGGGTCCTTAAAATAAAAATTAAAAAAGTTTGAAAACCACTGTATTAACATACTACAAATATACAACAAATCAAGTTTATAGGTGGCACTCACAGCAACAAGCAGACCATGGACACTGTGGCTGAGGTCATTTTGACTGAACCATGTGTGTTTTTCCTGTTCCACCTCTTGTGCAGTCGACACACATTAACCATGGCGACGCATTCTCTCAATCCCGCTCCAACTCGGGACAATAACAAGCGACTAACACAATGACTTGAAGGTTTCATTGAAACCTTCCAAACAAACTACCTGGCCATGTTGCCTGATTTTGCAAGAGAAGAAGCGTCTATTTGAAAATAAGCTCACAACAAATTGCATTGTGAACTTGTGGATCTGCTACTTTCCAAAAATTTGACAAAAAGTGAAATCTTGTATGGAGGTCCCCTGGTCCCTGCTGGCACATACTATTTTCAGATGGGGGGTCCATATATCTGGGGGTCCTTAAAATAATATAAAAAAATAAGAAAGAAAATAAGACACAAGCCAAAACTAGATAAAGTGCCCCTCGGGGCACAGGTCTTCACCAGGGCAGGTCAGGTTGTGGCCTCCTCCTCCACTATAATAGGCCAATGTGAAAAGGGTGCCATTTGTTCTTATGCCTTTGATGGCAATGATGGATGGATGATTTGAGGCATTTTGTTCCAAAAATGTGCTTTGCAAAAATCCAGCTGTTGGTGGCGCTTTAACAGGCCAATGTGAAAAGGGTGGGATATATTCCTCAGGAAAGTGCCTTCATGATTTTGTTCAAAACGGGCCAATCTTGCAAACTTTGAAAGCCAATGTTAGCCAATAAGAATGGAATATGAATATCGGACAGATCCGTCTTGAACACATGACTATAGAGATGGTGTGAAACGATTTGCGCTATTTTAGGACAGAATCTGGGTAATATAAAAAAAATAGTTTTTCAAAAGTCTGCCTCCTGGTGGCGCTGTAACAGGCCGTTCTGGAAAATGTGGGGCAGAGGTTCATCGTTGGCATCAACGGAGTGTGTGTGCAACATTTGGCATCGACCGGGTTAATAGTGAAATGTTCGTTGTTGTTAGACATGGACAATATGACATTGAGTGTGTGTGCTTACTGCTTTGTCTATCCATGGTCTACTCCTCAGGTCATCCCAAGGCCAAAGCCTTCATAACACACGGAGGGACACATGGCATCTACGAGGGCATCTGCAACGCCGTTCCCATGGTGATGATGCCGCTGTTCGGGGATCAGGGAGAGAACGTGGACCGCATGGTGTCCCGTGGCGTGGCTGTGAAGATCAGCCCGTTCAACGTAACCACTGAAGAACTGGTGGCCAAGATCAACAAGGTCATCGGTGACAAAGGGTACGAAAGCAGCACTACTCAGTGAAATCCTGAGGGTTAATTTAACGTGATTAATGTGATGAAAAAACAACATGAATTAACCGTATGGTAAGTTGTGTTTTGGTACCCTCCAGAAAAGTTGTCTCAGCTGCATGTGGTAACAAATGTGGTCTCTATTCATTTGCATTGTGTTTATGAGAACTCGCAGCCCCTTCAAATGCACTTTACTGGCAGGATGTGCAAAAAAACTATATACTGTAGTTAGCAGATAGGCTTATTTATTGCACAATAAAGTAGGTCCGTAAATCTGAGTGTAAAAACTGACATGGATGGCCCAGGCCGTAGCGTAACGGTCTGGGCACCGGACTGGTGATCCAGTCGCGGTGTGCCGCGGGTTCGACTCCCGAGCCCGACACGGCCTTTACCGCATGTCATCCCCCCATCTCTCTCCCGTTTCCTGTCAGCCTACTATCTGTCCCTTAAAAAATCTATAAAAGGCGTAAGCTGCAAAAAAATATCTTAAAAAAAAAAAAAAAAACTGACATGGATGGGTCAGTTTGGGTAAATTCTTCCACATTTTAGGGCCATTTTAGGCCCAACTATAGGTATATTGCTCTAGCCTGGGTGCCGATCTTCTACTTTTGATATTTTTTGTGTGACGCTGTAGTATGATCAAGGGCATTAATTTACCGGGGAAAAAACCCCACAGAAAGTTAGAATATAGAGATAGGAGGTTTCTGCCCTGACAACAATATACATCTCTTTCTGACTGCCCACAGTTATCAAGAGAGGATGAATACGCTGTCTTCGATCCATCTGGACCGGCCCGTGGAGCCCCTGGACCTGGCTGTGTTCTGGACCGAGTTCGTCATGAGGCATAACGGCGCTGAGCACCTGAAGCCGGGGGCGCATCACCTCAACTGGATCCAGTACCACAGCCTGGACGTCATCGGCCTCCTCATCGTCATCGCCGTCACAGTTATGCTGGTGACGCTGAAATGCTGCTTGTTCTGCGGCCGCAAGTGTTACGCCAAGGTGACCGCAAAGAGGAAGAAGGAGTAGTAGCGCTTTGCAGCGCGGCACTGTTGATTGTGTGTGTGTGTGTGTGTGTAGACAGACAGAATGTAGACGCCTCCTTCGGCTCTGGGGAGTCTGTATCTCGATAGGAGGCAAGCTTCGGTGACGGACACGCGTGCGTCACAGAAGGGGACGTTCGGTGGGCCAATCGGAGGCATGCCAATAAAGCTCCTTTGGATTGAATTGATAAGTCCCGGAAAAGATGTGATTAGCCAGTAGTCACTTGAGTGTCGGCGACGCAGCGTGCCATGCGCACTTCCGCTTGACTTCCGCCTTACAGTGTGATACAGGTCGCTCCAATGAACTGCAGTGGCCAATGAGGCATCTAGGTTTTAATATCTCCGGTCGCAAGCACATCTTCGTGTAGAAAAACGCCTAGAGCAGACGTGTCTTCCTTCCGCTGGATGGAAATGACACTCAAGTTGAAGTCGCGCGTGAGTGTCATTTCCATCCACCAGCTGTTAAAAACCTGGATGAGACGCCTGCTCTAGGCATTCTTTCTGCCTCTTGGTGTGTGTGTGTGTGTGTGTGTGTGTGTGTGTGTGTGTGTGTGTGTGTGAGAGAGACACTGCAGTAGCTTATCGTCATTGCATTGTCCTGATTGGTGACATACTGCAGGCAATCATTGCAGGATTTTGGTTAAAAAATAAAGTAATTTTTATACAATATTGTTGCCAGATTAAGACTTGTGGTTTATTTGTTTGGTGCGTGGCAAATATCTGACAACATCTTGAATGGTCATGAGGCCTCTAGTCAATTCTTTTGGGGTTGTTTTCATTGACCTGGTTTCTGATTTCTCACAAAATCTGGCACACTGCACATACCGTACACATGACAGACCCGTTTGCTTTTTCGGGGGTTCAAAAACACCATACATGTTACAGGTACATCCTCTTCCCTCTGATTCCTGTCATTTTAAATTTTCTGTCCATCAAGCAGAAATATCCTGAAATATGGCGGCGCTAAAAACCTACCTTGAGGGCTTTCCAGGAAAACCAAAATCCTGAGTTAATTTAACTCTGTTAAGTATTTGACGTGGTAAATGGAATTCAAATGTTCAATCTTCCAGAAAATCCTAATGATCGCAGATCTTTCATGAAAACAAAGTCTGGCGTCTTGCCATTTCTTTGAACATACAAAATGACTATTCTTTTTTGTCAGGGCTAGCTGGTAAGGCCGCATCAATCTGCAATTTTTCTGGTTGGCTGTATGGCTACAAAAACATAATTCTAATTCTGAATATTGTGATAATTGTTTATGAAACAGCGCTAGTGTGTGGAGGCTCCGGCGTTCTTACGGTTTCACAAATGGCAGATTTTATTTAGCTTTAATCCATGCATGCGCATGAAGAACAGGCTGACCACAGACTACGGAGTCGTTTCTATACAGACACGCTTCAGTGTAAAGGTGTGATAATTCCCCCTCACCTCATCTCTGCATGAGTCATGTGAACAACAAACATGGACCCTCGGTTTCCTGTTTACATACATAATGATGCTCCTCTACATCATAGCTGTGCTTCAGCTGCTGTCCTTCACTGGTAAGATTATAACTTTTATTGCCTTTCTAGTTCCATTCATGATATAAATGCATGCAGGCAGAACAGTGAGAACACTCAGACTTAAGTGCTTGTAATTATCTCATTCAGTTCAAATATTGTTCAACCATAATATTGACCCTCTACTATTACTGAGGCTATGAAGTAATTTAGTGTGATGCAATAATACAAATAATTGTATGTAATTAAATATAATATATTTTTATTATCTTCTATACAAATTATAATTGTATTATTTATTGTATTGTTGATTCATTTGAGGGCCAATCAAAATGCCTTCACGGGCATGAAGGGCATAGACTACTGTATCTACTGTACAGCCTTATTATTCACACATGTACCGCAACCTTTCTAGACATGAACCTGTGAAAAGTGCCACCTAATTTTGTGGTATCTGAATCACAACCTTTTCCTGTTATTGCAATTTTTATTTAAATAAAAATGTAATCTTAGGGGCATGGTTGGTATATCTGCTACAACAACTTCCCATTTTCAGTTCCTGTATTGCTTGTGTTTTATAGTGTGTTGTATTGCTCGATCTGTCGTCTCTGTCGGGTGGAAACCAGACATCTACAAAACTGTTACTTTTCATGATTCAAATAAAAAAACGGCAAAAGTAGCACATCTACAATTAAAAAATATAATATTCAGTCCTAGGTTATGTGTTTTACATTCTTATTCTGTGTATTTCATGTAAGGGGCTTCTGAGAGCGGCATAGTGGGAGGAAAGGAATCCAAGCCTCATTCCAGGCCCTACATGGTAGAACTTCAATGCCGTGGAGGTCATGTTTGTGGAGGCATTCTCATTCGAGAATACTTTGTTCTAACCTCTGCACATTGCAAAAAAGATTGCATGTGAGTAATTTTTTTCTAAAAGACTAAGATTTTGATATTTTGTCGACTAAAACTAGACTAAGACTAAACAATGTCTTAGTCTTACCAGTCTTAGTCATGGCCCATAGCACTTACCTTACCCCCTTAGATAGCACTTCCGTAGACTTAGATAGCATTTGATACAGACTTATAGCATGTTATGTAGACAGCACTATAATTGCATTGTATATAGTCATAGCACGCCATAGTACATATGTATAGCATAGTAGTATATACTGTATGTATAGTTTCATTATATAGATATTCCACTGTTACTTTCTTATCTTACGCATGTTTCATGATAAATGCTTTTATGTGATGTATTCCCATGCTTTTGTTCTTGCTTAATGTAAGTCACTCTGGATTAAGAGCGTCTGCTAAATGCCTAAATTGTAAATTGTAAATTGAGATGACTAGGACTAAAATGAATGGTGTGTTATTCAAAAGACTAGAGTAAAAACGAAATAGTATTAATTCATACAATAAATAATGAAATAATACATCAAGGCTATATAACCTGAATTTTGGTATTATTTCAGTGATGAGTCTGACATGATGGTGGTACTTGGAGCACACAACAGAACCAAAAATGAGGAGAGCCAACAAAAGACCCCAGTAGCCAAGTACCATCCACATCCTAAATATGATTACAATGATGACGAGAACCCATATGACATTATGCTTCTTAAGGTAATCTCACATTTTGCTAAACTAAACTGAAATCAGTTCTGTCACTTCTGTGTCTTATTTATATATAAAAGGAACCCACCATTTTATGCAATACCAATTGTACCCGAAAGATTATTTCATGATCAAAGTCATTAAGCCAGCAAATACATTTGAACCATGCATTTGTAAAGTATTAACTCATGCAGTCATAATTCACTTGCACAACAACATATGCCTCTTAAATACAGTAGCTAGGTCTCTGTAGACTTGATTGTAGTTTGACCACAAGGGTGCAGTATAGTGATGTGCATCTTCTCTCCATCTGTAGCCTACTGTACACATACTGAGGTATTGCCTATACTTGTCATCATATAGTTTACTTTTTCTGTAATCAAATGTTTAAGCTATTTTAAAATGGCCCAGATGTGCCTTCTTATACTGTTAGCGTATGTGTACTAATAGGCTGTATGTAATATAATGTGATAGCATTGGAACATGAATCAAAATTTCTAATAAAATAAAATAAATCTTCTAAAATTATCTAATCAAATCACTGATAAATCACATGAGTGGAAAATCAAGACATTTGTGTAACTTTACACATAGAAAAAGATAATCTGAGAACTGCTCTGTTCCCTTTCACAGTTAGAGACAAATGCCAAACTAAATAAATACGTGAGAAGCATTGGACTTCCCAAGAAAGATGCAAAGATTTCTGCCTGCACTGATTGCTTAGTGATTGGCTGGGGTCTAACTGGACCCGGGACCCCTGCCTCTGAAGTACTGAGAGAAGCCACAGTCAAGATAGAGTTCAGCGATACATGTGAAGAGAAGTGGCAACAATACTTCGCCAGGGACCAGATGTTATGCACCCACGCCAACAAGAAGACGAACGTGGGAATTTGGCAGGTATTAGGAAGTAACATACATTTATTTAAGTAGCCTATTAGAAAAATATGTTTTAAAAGGTAGGATAGGCCTAAGTGTTATTTTTTTAAACAAAAAAACGTTGTTGGTTAAAGCACTATATTCTGATAGTAATCAGCACTTTACAGTGTTTGTTGAGAGTCACAAGGGCCTCATTGTCTCTTCAGCTCTTTGATAAAAAAAGAAAATACAATTTCAGGTATAGGTGAAACATTTTCACTTTTTCAGCCAATCAGGAGAGAGTACTCATCTTATTTTTTATAGTGTTCAAGTTCCAATCTTGTCTGCGCATTTCTTTGTGTCATTACTTCCAAATTCACTTAATATGGAATGGTATACCAGGATGATCGCCTCAAAACACAGTCGCCTCGGGCGACGGGCGTTCTATCAGAATATAGAGCTAATTAACACTTATTTCAACTAAAGAAAATCACTTACCCTACCTGTTGGGTGAAATACTGTCATTATCATTGCAGTCCACTCCTCTCCAAGTATTCAATGGCTACGTTTACATGAGCAGTTAAATCCCCTTTTCATTCCGAATAGAAGTTCAATCCTATTAAACGTTGTTATGTAAACACCTACAAAAACTTACATCCGAATGAAAACGCTCGATGCGATCTAAAAACCATTCCGATGTCACTGGCCGGATTACTCCGATGTTCATTGCGATTGAAAGAAAATTGGACTCATGTATACGCTGCTTCGGATGTAAGTTCATTCTGGTCTTTCTGAGCATGCTCATTTCCATTGCGCTCCAACTCCAAGGCGCTCATATCCAAGGCGCACCGAGGAGTTTGCTCTGTTTGCACATAGATAGAGTGCGTTATTTCTTGCATTTTGCAGCTCCGAAATCCCCCCCAAAAAACGTGGAGCAGGCTGCAGCATGCAGTGATGATTGATGATCCCCCTGTGAGTGTTCAAAGATCCAACCGTCCCGAGTTGATCATGATCACTGATCATTTTCAAATTATATAGTGCATCGGGGACTCACAGAAAGACAGTGGAGAGAGGACACAATGCCGTCAGCCCGCGCACGCACACGCACACACACACACACACACACACACACACACACACACACACACACACACACACACGCAGTCCCAAGAATACGCTATTATGTGGGGCACATTGTCAGCCTGTAGATCAGCTCTTACTTACACAATGTATGCCTATACGTGCATTGTGCAAAGACGAAGCACAAATAAATCCAATAGCCTTGTGAGGCGCGCAGCGAAAAGTTGATAAATGCGATGTTTTACTGCTTTGTGTGTGACTGTGTGTGTGTGTGTGTGTGTGTGTGTGTGTGAGTGTGTGTGTGTGAGTGTGTGTGTGTGTGTGTGTGTGCGTTCTCTCTCTCTCTCTCTCTGGTCCAGTGCTTACAGCAAGCGAGAGATGAAATGATGGGATTTCAAAGTATATGGTCTACTGGTGTTCTGAATGAACTGCCTATATTTTATGTGTCCAACAGATGGTGTAGTTTCACGTGAAATAACATGTGTCATGGCTTATATCACACCGACGGCAACGTCCATGTAAACATTCGTTCGGAATGACCATTTCCCATGTAAACTCGCGGCAAAAAACATTACATCGGATGTATTTTATTCGGAAGTATTTATTCGGAATGATCACCCTTCATGTAAACGTAGCCATTGTCACTTTATTGTTTCCCTTCAGGGTGATTCAGGTGGTCCACTCATCTGTGGCGACAAAGTACATGGTATATCTGCCTTTATGGATCTTACTCACGAATGGAATACCCACTTGTACTGCCCGAATGTGTTCATTAAAGTCCCTTTCTTTATCCACTGGATTGAAAAGGTGATGAAATGAGGTTACATACAAGGCCATGGAATAGGTTTGCAGAATGTTCCATCCTTTTGTCATTCCAAAACATCACAGAGCAATACATCACACCGTAAACTGCAACTTTTATTTAAATTTTAAATCATCAAGACATTCTTTTGTAAATCTTTTCCATGTGAAAATTATACAATCACAAAATAAACAATCCATTTGCTAATATAGCAAAACTAAGGAATACATTGTGTACATTCATTGTAGATTGATTTGTTTTGTACTTTATATAATTAATAATTGTAAGTAATAATTTTAACTCGCCCTCTTTCACCGTCTTACTCTTAGAAGGATACTGACAGTCTGGTATGCATTATGAATATGACTCACCATACACTGGACACTTCTGATAGCCTTAAACTGAAATGGTCTCGTCTGTTTGTACAATATATGACCAAAGCTGTGAAGAGTATATAATACATGTGCTGAGGGTGGCATGGTCCTTTATTTACTGTAGAAAATATGAGTAGTTTGTGTCCCACTTTACACACTCCCTGTGTCATGGATTAAATACTTTTTTTTTATACCATCTGCTCCTTATTGTGAATAAAATGGATTTAACTGCAATTAATAATAGATAATAGCTGGCCATGGTATTTTTTAATTGACATCTATTTTCATGAAAAGACCAGATGTTTAAATGTATAGTCAGTTCATAATTAGGCCACATTAAATCTAGGTGTGTGTGTGTGTGAGTAATATAACGTTCAGACCAGGAGGTCACGAGAGAGTGGGTGAGGTGGCCATATCGTTGCTGTCGGGCAGAAACCTCTTATTTCCATATTTTAACTTTTTGTGTTCGTAAATTAACACACTACTTGATCATACTACAGCGTCAAACAAATAGTAGTAGAAGCAACACGTTTTGAGCTTGTACTGTAGATGTGCTACTTTTGAAGTAACAGTTTCGGACAGTACATAAGGTTTCCACCCGACAGACAATATAGAGTCCTCAGTCCTCTATAGGTAAGAATCGCGGTTGACTTGGAGACCAGACCGCAGAGCAGCTCCTCAGTCATAGTGCAAGCTTTTGAAGTTGAACCGTTTCCGTTCTGTGAAACCTGTCATCTGCACAGAAAGAGAGAAGAATGATACATATTTACCTGGTAACCTAGTTTCTTTGAGGCACTACATTGTTCTCTTTGCACTCTACTTATGTGACTAAGTACCTTGTTGTTTGTTGACTATGGTTCATGCTTACACTCACACTCTGGATAAAAGTGCCAGCTAAATGTGTAAATTGTATTCTGAATCTTGTAAATGAAACATACCTGACTGGGATCTCTGGTGAAGTATCTCTTCTCTACGACCTATTATGAAGAAAACAATAAGTTATATGTTCAAAAACAATAAATATGGAAGGCTGCCTGCACCATGCATTTCTCACCTTGTCAAAGAACCTGCTCAGCTTCACTGCATTAGATGTGCCTGCAGCGAGGTATCGTGGGTTGGTGGAGTCCTTGGAAACAACATAATACCTTAGTCACAAACCTCAAACATGATGGCTGTAGTCAAACTGAGGTTAACATCAATGACACACACACACACACACACACACACACACACACACACACACACACACACACACACACACACACACACACACACACACACACACACACACACACACACACACACACACACACACACACACACACACACACACACACACACACACACACACACACACACACACAACTGAATCGAGCCACACACACACACACACACACACACACACACACAATACTGAATCGAGCCACACACACACACACACACACACACACAATACTGAATCGAGCCACATAAAAACTGTCTGGGGTGTTCACATAAGCCTGAGTAGACGATAAAATGACCAAAAGTTTTTTTGAAAGTAAAATATCCCTTTAAGCTAAAAAAAAAGATTTCAGATACTACATTGTAAAACCTTCAGCTTACCAGATTGATTTCCTCTGCATTGAAGTCTTCTGACAGGAAGGCTGTTCGGGTGAGTACGTCACTGCGCTTGTTCTCTGGGATTTGGTCAAACTTCGTGCCAATCAGCAGCAGAGGCACTGGGTTCTCTGCAAACTGTTCCCTGTCATAGTCCCTGGAAGGGGGTACAGGGACATGGGGGTGTCTCAGCTTAATGACATGCCCTGGCCATTTCCACTGAAGATATTTCTAATGGAAATATAAAACACTCTTAAGCCCCAACCACACCAATGGTTGCCATGCAACTCCTTGAAACCAAATGGTTGCGAGTAGGTGCATGTACAGTAGACCCATGTAGATGCAACCAACCATTGAATTGAATTAATTGAATCACTTGGGTCGACTTGCATCACCATGCACCAACGTGCAACATATCACACCGCTGGGACAGACTCTAAAACCGCTTTGTTGCGTCTCGACCCATTAGAGTGGTTTGGTCTTTAAAACAATCTGGCCAGAGTAAAGAAAATGAAGCATGGTAAATGCTTTATTTCAAATGCTATAATAGATGTTTACAACCTAGGGCCTTGCACACAGTATACCTTCAAACACCTTATGTGCTAGGAGGACAAGACTCGAAAAGACGCAGTTTAAGCTTGTAGATCTACTATTTAGCTGTTTTTTAATTTGAATAGTGAAAAGTAACAGTTTGACATACTGTATGAGCTTTCCACCAGACAGACGATATAACTTACTTCCCATTTACCTATTGTACATTACAACACATTTACACTATTTGTACGTACCCATTGGAGACTATAACTCCTGTTGGCGAGGAGTCTTTGTTCAAGGCCTCTAATGACCAGCGATAGAGATTCTGGGAAGATTTCTTGTTCGTCAAGTCATGTACTAAGACAATACCTGAGAGAGGGAAAACAAACAACCATTATCAATCCATACATTCTCTTGGCCCCATCTACAGTATGACTGCACCCTTCATAGGGCGTCACATAGCATTAAGTAAGCAAAGCAAAGTTACCATGTTTACCCAGGGTAACTGGACTAAGCTCAAGAATTTGTTTACAGCCAGGCCCTGCTCATAGAACATTTCATGGTAGGGGTTCAATGCCTTGCTCAAGGGCACTTCAACGGTGGTAATTTTAACGTGCCGTCCGGGGATACGAACTAGCGACCTTCCGATATCAAGACCGCTCCGAAACCGTTCGGCCACCGCTGCCCCCTAAGTCATTGTCATGCGGCCAGAAACCTCTTATCTACATACGGTATTCTGACTTTTCGTGTATGAATTTGATCGTACTACAGCGGCACACAAAAGTAGCAACATGTACTATAATTTTGACTAATTCAAACACTATTCTGTTGCTAGTTTGACCACTTCAAATAACTACTAACCAAACATAGCTGATCACTGGCAGGGGTGAGCCATTGTGACGCATTGTGAGCTTGTAGATCGGCCATTTTCGGTGCACAACATGCTTCCATTGAAGACTTCTATGGAATCCAAATTACTGAAATAGCTGCCGGGAACTTTAATCCACGCTTCGCTGAAAATGACCAAATGATAAAAGTGTAACTTTACTTTACCATTAACGGAATTGTAGAAGACGGCTCTGGTGCTTTTGACACTGCTTGCACTGCCGAGAGACCCTCCCACATCCCAGAGTTCAATGTAGAAGGTCTTCTCCTCTGGGGTCCCCTCCTTATAGTCGTGTATCTGGAATCCAGTCAATCAATTTAAAACATGAACATTGGATGAGACTTGGAGCAGAGGTTCCCAAACTTTTCAGGTCGAGACCCAGAGAGATTTGACATTTGCCCAGGAACGCTAGTGAAAATACCTATTATTATTATTGTTATTATACTTCAATCATTTTGATTGATTGAAGTTTTTATTTCACAGTATGCCGAATGGGTACATTTACACTTTGACTTGCATTTTAGAAATTCAGAGCATGTTTTGCTTTTTTTTGGGCTTTCATTGCAGTCAGTATCAGTATGTCCAGATGCATCCGGCTCCGAGCGGGATTTGACAATGGAGCCATGTTGTCTAGTACTGATGTATCAATGATTGATTACATTTCACAGTATGCAGAATGTACAATTCAAACGAAAGTACAGGTCAACTCAATACAAAAACTGTTACTTGAGGATAGATCCAGAAAAGGCACAAATTTAAAGACTGCAGGTTTACACAAGGGTCATCCATTACACTCTGTGTACAAATGGAACCAAATTGGCACAGCCATAGTAAATTATAGACGTCATTCTGACGTCAGAAAACAGAATCGATAAATACGTAGGTCAGATGCTTACCCGCACATCCACAGAACAGCCAACAGTCCACGATGGATTTCCTAAAACTTGGTTCTGACACAGCAAATGGACCAGTGAAGATTTCCCTACACCTGGCAAGGATAGGGTTATAACTTTTAGCACATCATTCTCAAAATCGTAGAAACTCGAAATTAAATACCTCCGTGAGGAAAACGGACTGGTGATGGAATATTTTGCCTACACGTATGTTTGTTATGGTAAATGTAGCATTACTGTAGCTTGCCATTTACTGTCTGTCTGTGTGGCATTCATCTTCATCATAGCATCAATACAAAAACAAAGGCCTGCGGTAGTGGTACACAACATACACCTTTGAAACAATCAGTAAATCATTTAACAAACGATGTAGCTAGTAGCTACTGACCTGAATCCCCTAAAACTAACACCTTTACTCTGTCCAGAGAAGCCATGTTTTGTTTTGTGACAGCTACACTCGCGTCGGCTTTTCCTGGTTTTCAATTTGTTCAGTGTTCAGATCCGGTCTACAGCCCGCCTACTGTATCCGGTCATTTCTGCACACACATACATGCGAGCAACATAGAGTAAATATATATACTCTAAGGCGAGCACCCTGGTCGTTTCCGTATCCGTTCTAGACCTGATTCAGCTAACTGGAACAGTCTGGTAACGCGACACTCACTAATCCCAGTCTGATTTGTACCCGCCCTTTAAACGCTTCTCATTATATTTGGCCGCGAATAAATAACTGCTTCCTGCTCAGTCTTAAACGCCTCTCGCACACTCGCAGCAGTTTCATTGGTTAGCGATAATGTCAATCTGTCAACAGTTTATTTCAGTAGCAATGAAACGAAACGGCCACAAGATGGTGTTAGTGTTACTCCCTCGCGTCACCAGGCTTTCCAGGAAACTGCACAGAGAATGGACACTATACTAGGATGATTTTGAATTGATACAGTACATAAATACCAGACGTGAATATTATGTCTGCGTTCAACATGACTGGTGTCACGTCACGCCCTAAAGGGGGCGTGACGTAACACGCAACAAAAGGAGTCAATGAGATAAACTGTGTTTGTGTTTTAATATCAAGAAGTTTTCAGTTTAGCCTATGTGTAATGTAATGTTTTTTTTTTGTTTAGTAGTTTTTGTTAATTTGACAGAAAATAGTGAATGGCTCCACAAAACAAGTTACAAAAAAACAAAACAAAAACGTGGACAGGCTGTTAGGCTACCGTAATGGCTCGAGAGGAGGACCGTGCTTGTGCTCTAAGCATTACGGTAGTGGTGGTGAGGGTTCTCTGATGCCCGCTGTGACACACTCCTCCGCTACACAGTACACAGCTCCAGGAACAAGACGAAGACGCTACTACTCTCAACAGAACAGGTAAAAACAACAACTTCTCATTATTTTCTCTGACAACGTGACGCTAAGTGGGCTATAGCCGTACAATGTGAACGTTTATGCATCGATTACATACACTGTCATGCTATGTTATGGGGAGTTTTCCCCCCCACACCTAAAAATCTACTCATCAGCACAGCTGAAATGATGAGCTGCTCCTCTCCTCTCCTCAGTCTCCTCTCCCTCCCTGTCTCTTCTCTCATCTCAGTCTCCTCTCCTCCCCCTGTTTCTGCTGTCCTCTGTCCTCTACTCCTCTCCCAGGTGTCTATCCTCTCCTCTCCCTGCCTCTCCTCCCCTCTCCTCACCATGTTTCTGCTCTCCTCTGTCCTGACTCCTGACTCCTCTCCCAGGCTGTCTCCCTTCTCCTCTCCTCTCCTCTCCCTGTCTCTCCTCTCCTCCGTGTTTCTCCTCTCCTCTCCCTGTCTACCCTCTCCTCTCCTCTCCTCGATCTCCCTGTCTCTCTCTCCTCTCCATCGATGGAGAAAGGACGCATTGTCCGTTTTGCTGGTGGCTTGGTCGATTTTTTATAGGCTACTTGTTTGCGCTCAGGTATAGTGGCGCACCGAAAAAGCTGATTTATCGGTGCGCGACACAGGTCTGACTGTGCGCAACTAAAATCTGTGGTGGGAATCGGGATCGTGTGTGTGTGTTGGGGGGGGGGGGGGGGGGGGGGGGATTGATGAAAGAATGGCAAAACCAAGCATCGAGCAACAGGAAACCGATATCATGCTTAGACAGACTCAGTCCATATTGATTTGCGTAGTTCATTGTTAAATCCAATTGATCGGTGGTTTTATATGAGCATGAATGTTCCATTCCATCATCTATTGCGGTCACTGCGGGAAACTTGCCTCGCTGCAGAGACACAGTGCGGAGCGGCTTGTGTTTGAGGTCTAGCTTTACGAGGTGTTGTTGAAATGTCACCGGGCAGAAAGCAGAAGCTATGCAGCCTTTCTCCTGGCAGTATATGCTGTGCTTGCCACCACATTGCGACACTTTTCTCTTTTGATGACTCCTTCCAGGAGGTTCTCGTGATGTCACTGTGTGTAACAGCATCCTGCATATGCCTTTCTTTGTGTATAATAGGTAGTTATATTGATTAGTAATGGAATGTGATTCATTGTGATTGTGAAGCAAAGGCATGCTTCTGGGACAAAATGGCATGTCTCTGCTATTTTGCACAATAACATGGAAAGAGAGGAGAATGAAAGAGCGAGGGAGAGAAAGAGAGATGGCAGGGTAGAGAGATAGGGGGAGAGAAAGATACACTGAGGGAGAGAGAGGAGGGTGGGTGGACTGAAGAGTGGAGAGGAGGGAGAAAGAGAGGGGTAGTAGGGATAACAGAAAGATAACAGGTGTTGCTGAGTCACTCACACAGCTCGTCTCTAGTCGATCAGAGAAATCGTAGCCTGTGATAGGTGATCTAAAATGATTACCAGTGTGTCACCATGGCGACGGCATCGTCACTGTGCAGCAGAAAGGCCATACTGGATGGGAAGACATACAGTGGAATGTTGTTATATGGATTGATTGCGTAACACCTTCTGTGAATCAGGTCCCACCTTGACCATCTCGGAAGATTTTTTTTTTTCTCTCTTTTTTTTTTCAGAGCATGTTTATTTTAACTATACTTAAACTACATCATTCGTATTGGGGAAAGCTTTTTGCAGAAAGATAGCATCATTGACAATCGATCAGTGACGGCTCGTCAATTTTGTACATTTGGAGAAAGGAGGAGAAAAAATGTTTATTCTGCCATTTTATGGTGTTACACCAAAAGTGGTGTCTTCAAACCACGTACGTAACCGAATGTCACAATCAGGATCAAGAGTCCTGTGTAGCCGCAGGTGGCTCTATTCTGATAGTAATCATTGCTATATAGTTTGTTCAGTAACAGGGTTTTCAAGTTACGTGAAGTCCCCAGCATACACAGAACCATCATATCAGCAAGGCAGTTTGTTTAGTGCAGCAATGGCTGAAGGAACGCAACTCGGTGTTGGGTGAAATCAACCCTCAACGGCTTCAAAACAAACTTTTTCCTAAGTTCTGTATCTTCGCCCAGATGCCATTTGGTCCTCAGACTCAACATTGAGAACCATCGATGTAGAAGACATACAGGAGTCTCTGACAGTAGAGCCTTTAGAAGTCTTTCTCTCCCGGTACTGATGAATCAATATTGAACGGAGAGCTGCGTTCTCATTTACATGAAGTGCATGGTATTGATTTCCTTTGTGTGTCATGGCCCCACTCACCTGCTGTGAGCATCCATCCATACAGTAGATGTCTGGTGCATTCCTGATGAGGCTATGGATGCGAGAGATAGCACTGTAGTTCTCAAACCTTAATTTGAGAGAGAGAGAGAGACCCCGATGGCAGAGGAAACCATGCAAGGCACCAACCTGCACATTGGAAGCAATATGCACACAGACTAACAATTCTTACTTCCGGGCCGCTTCCCTACTTCCTTCAGTGGTGTTACCGATGATACTAAACACACACACACACACACACACACACACACACACACACACACACACACACACACACACACACACACACACACACACACACACACACACACTGTGTGTGAATGGGTATGAACAAACTATGTAAAGTGCTTTCGATAAAAGCGCTATATAAATGCACCATTTACTGTGATAGAGTAAGTCATGGCCGGCTCATGCAGGAGTCTTGTACAGCAGCCCCCGCAGTACCGCACCGGAGGCTGCTGGCTCACTGTGCAGCGCTCATGTAACCCGAGGACTGGCCTTGAATTTCAAGCGTCGCTTTCTATCCATTGCTCCTTGTTGGCTTCCATTGCTCCACTCACTTTCTGCTCCCTGAAACATACTGATCTAGGGACAAAGGAATCAAAGTTTGACGTTGGAGCAGTGCCGGCTTAATGCATGGACTTCAGGTGCTGCAGCACTGGGAACCAACCTCGGGGGGCACCAAATGGCAGGGCAAATGGGATGCATAGCACCAATCCGGCACTGTGTGTGTGTTTTTCACCACCTGTGCGCAACCTAACGCGCACACAGAAACACACACGCACATATTAACTGTATATATGATGATTTTGGGTGTGCCAGTACAGTACAGTGACAGTACAGTGCAGTAGAGGGTACAGTAGAGGTACCGGCACACAGTAACTGTCATTTCTCAACCGTTTCGGACGCGAGGTGGCTCGCCGGAATCGGCCCGGCACCCTGGGTGCATTCCTGTGGGTCTGAAACTCCCCCCCCGCCCCCCAGGAACCCCCACACGAAGTTGCACCACTCACTTCACACGGGTGTGATTTTTTTTTATCTTGTTTTAAAACAAATCGGCCTAAGGATGATGTCACTGGTGGACAGGTTACTGAACTGCCCACAGCCCTCCTGTGAGACACAGACTGAGTAGAATTGTGGTATTTTGTCATAAATTAGTGAGGACCAATTATATGAAAAAAAGTAGTGAAGTGGTCCTTTAATAAAAAGGTTGTGTTGTCTTAAAATACCACAATGATGCCATCTCATTGGTTTCTGATCCATGATTATTATAGCTATAGTTTGTACATTGATGTTATTTTATTTATTTTACACACACACACACACACACACACACACACACACACACACACACACACACACAGGGAACTTGTGAGGGGAACGGGACCCCTGAAGTGCAGGGCTGCTGGCCTCTGCAACAGGGCTGTCAACACAGGGCTGAGTGTCAACACAATGACCTGGCTGTTCTCTGGTGTCCCAGCTGAGGGGAGGGGAGGGGACCAGCCTGATGGCTTTGCTCTCCCAGCGAGCTAGGAGGACAACCTGACCTTCTGATTCCACAACACGTTTGTTTTGCAACACATCATGGCTATAGGGCTGCCTCATGATATTTTACCTGACGATTAATTGTGATACAAATAATTACGATGAGCGATTTAATTGTGGTTTTGGCAAAAAACACTAAAAGTATACTTTGTTTGTTTTAACTCAGAGAAATGGCCGATCTACAAGCACAGAACATGACACATTGCAACGCGTCGTGAGCTTGTAGATCTGTTATTTCAATCCGACACATTTTAGTTGTTTATTTATGTTTATTTACAACTTGACATGGCACAGAAGTTTCCAGGTGTGCATATTTAATCAGTGTGCACTTTCACAATGTGCAGCTCATTCAGCCAACGACATGGCAGAGAAAGCAGATAAGAGGAGGTCAGCCTTTATGTTGTGGAAGTATGTACCATATTCACATTATTTTGTATTTGTTGATAAAAGGAGTAAGAGCATCAAATACAAGTTAAGCCCAGGTGACAAGTATCAGGTTCCATTTGAAGAGCCTCCTGGCCACTGGCTCCTCTTAATTTTATGTTTACCAATTTTTTTTTTGTGTTTCTCGTAAATGAATGCCCTACTTGATCAAGCTACACCATCACACAAAAGTAGCAGGTCCACAGCATTTTGCGCTTGTAGATCTGCTACTTTTGCTATTTTTGAATGCATTTTTTAAGTTTCCACCCGACAGAGACGAGATCACGAGACGTCATTCCAGAGCTAAAGATTGTGGGCCGCTTTATGCGATGACAATAAATGCACAGTAGGCTCTATACTCAGTCAGGGCATGATTGGGTTCGGACGAGTAGATCTGCTACTTTTGCTATTTTTGAATGCATTTTTTAAGTTTCCACCCGACAGAGACGAGATCACGAGACGTCATTCCAGAGCTAAAGATTGTGGGCCGCTTTATGCGATGACAATAAATGCACAGTAGGCTCTATACTCAGTCAGGGCATGATTGGGTTCGGACGAGCAGTGGCGTGGTTTACCCAGTTCCAGAGCTGAGCCCCTTGATCACTGGACAGTGAGCACACAATGGCGTCCTTTTCTTCCTACTGTTTAATATTTAAAGTCAGCAGAGCGTAAAGTTTGCCAACCAGATATGTTGAGAGAGGGAGAGAGATCAGTGCCATGGTGTTAGCCAGTGTATAAAGTAACTAAGTCTAGTGAGGTATACTTACTTTACTCAATCATTTCAATTATTATCTTTACAAGTTACAAAACATACATTAACCCCTTTAAGCTCTATTTTATACTTTGGATATTCACAATGTGTCACGGAACGTTGTGAGCTTGTAGATCTGCTATTGTAATATAAAGTTTGACACGGTTTGTACTTTTACTCAAATGTGAGTATGGGCCTTTTATTTGAGTAGGCCTATTTTAGTATTTATAATAGCCTGCTGTGATAGCTACTAATAATTAAGCAACAAAATGTGAGTATACTCTAGCAGCTAACTCACTCCACCACGCAGGTGGAGTGAGCTGCAACCTTCTATGCAGCAAAGTGTTCATTTAACACTCCGGTCTGGACATTGCTGTGTTCTCTAGTCCAGTGCCAGGATTTTTTATCTCAAACCAAAGCAGCTGCAGGAGACCAGTGTATAGCACAGGTCCCATCCAGCTACCTCACCTCAAAGGCAGCATTCACTTCATGAATGATCCCCAATGGCCAACTTGGCTTTAAAGGGTGTACAATTCAATCCAGGGCAGTTGGCACTTGGCATAGCTGGCAAATTAATTTCAAATACATACATTTCAAGGACCACGGTACCAGAACTTTTCAGGCCATCGCCCCCCAAAATAATCAAAATAACCCCTAGGGCCCCTACCCTGACAAGCACTTGGAATGTTTCAGAATTAGGGCATTTTGTTTGGCTCAGTTCCACAGATACATTTGTGAAACTACTTTCATAATGTTTGACGCTTTCTTATTATTTGACAATTTGGCTAACGTTTGACCTGTTTTTATAGTGTTGATTACTCTTAAAAAGGTCTTCAAATTAAATTTGACACTTCACTGGCATCTGGGACACCCCCCCCCCCCCATGCATCAGAAGAACCACTGGAGAGACTACCGCAGAACTACTGAAGATACATGGCCTGAGGACGGGCCATACTTACAAGAACCTCCACCGGGACGATGGCCTGGAAACAAGCCATATCACCAGGAGAGAATCAACACCCAACCGCCTGAAGACAGGCGAGAATTCAACCCTAGGCTGGAGGAGCCCTGGATGAGGAACAGACCCAGAGAGAGATCTCCCCACCAGCCACAGGGAATTCCAAACAATCAACGGCCTGACTACAGACCACAGGTCCGCCGGAGACAGAACAAACCTTGGTTGAACAACAGACAGCAGAACCAGCAGTCAGTACATCAGCCAAGAGCCGGAGAGAGACCTCACCACCAGACCCGAACGGGTCCAGTAAGATACAACACACACACACCACACAGAAAGAGGTGACTTCTTAAAAGCCATCAGGACCATGAACAAATTGATCATAAGTACACATCATCTGCAGAATGTAAATTCTTCTAGCAGACCACCAGCGAGTATAGCAAGGAAAACCCTTGAACTCATACATTTTATAAAACCAGCTCAACCAACGGATAAAACCACCCTATTACTCGAAGGGATATCCAGACACTGGTGCCACACAACAATCTTAGCCCTAGAAGAACACTACACTACACTCTTAAACACAACCAAACAAGAATTAACAGATAACCTAACAGAGGATGAAGAGAAAAAAGCCTTTACCATAGCAATCAGATGGTCTAGAAAAAACGTAGGGAAAAGGCTAAAACAATTGGAGATAAACAAAGCCCAACTCATAATCACACAGCTAAGAACAAATAGAACGGTCATATCTGCCCCATCCCCTCCTACTGTTGTCTCTTTGCATGTCCCCAATTCACACCCTCCTTTCCCTATTCCTGTTATGCATGTCTCCACTCCCCCTCCTCCTACCCCATCTCCGCATGTCCCCAATTCACCCCCTCATTCCCCTATTCCTGTTATGCATGTCTCCACTCCCCCTCCTCCTACCCCATCTACTTGTAGAAAACCCCATTGTTCTCCACCATTACCCCACCCTTGTGTATCCACTGTCCCCCTCTCCCCACCTTCTCTGACCCCCACCCCCTCCACCCCATGTATATTCCCCAACATACATATCACCAAGGGACCACCACCAACCCTAGTGCAGGTCCCCCTCAGAAGGGATCTGTCGCAAGTAGACTTCCCTCCCCTGACCACACCAATACAGAAGAGCCCACCACAGAGGCAAACACGAAGTCAAAAAGACAAAACCAAGGGAGCCAATCCAAATGACACGCCACAACCCCAGAGGGCTGTCCGCAGCAGGACGGAACCAATAAAGGAGAGGACCACACAGAACCAGACCCAGGACACAGAAGCAGCCCCGAATAGGACCACGACAGACCCAGGAGAGAACCGGGGACAGGAAACAGACAAACCAGAGATAGATGAACCAAGGACCCCAGGGGTAGTCTACAAACACATCTCCACAGGGAAGAAAAATATACGTTGGAGACTATACCCAGAGAAAAGCATCGTCATCGTAGGAGACTCAAACATGGGCAACATCCCATCTCTCATCCCATCTCTCAGCCGACCGGATCTGCAAGTGGATGGCTACCCAGGAATGTCATTCCAACATTCCTACTGGAGAGGTTACCAAGCAACACCACTGTAGCACATTGCATCCTATCGGTTGGGATAAACGAGAGAGGCCACAGTAAAAAAACAGTACAGAGGGCCTTGAGAGAGACCATCGCAGCAGCACAGAACGCATTTCCAACCGCAAGTATCCATATCCCTTTAATCAACTTCTCAAATGACCTCTCACACAAGGATAAAGGAAACTTAAGAGAGTTAAATCGCAAAATATTCTAAAAGGCCATGGCCATAGTTTCCTCCCGAAATTGGATGAAAGGGACTTTAAAGTGAGTCCTGATAACATGCATTGGAAAAAAGAGACAGGCAAAGCAATGCTTGAAAATTGGCTTACTAGTTTAAACTTATTGACCCCATAAACCAAGAAAGGAGGGGGAGTAAGTCAAACATAATTAATCTGTCCCATTACTTCCAACCAGATCAACACCAGACCGAACTACTGGAAAAGGGACTTTCATTTGTTCCAACTCTGGACATCTACAAACAACAAACCAACAGGTTAAAGAAATACCTTTCCCAGTATCACCGCAGACTGAAACTAGCCACACACTTTGGAAGGGACCAGGGAAGAGAAATACAACCGTTTCGACCAGGTTCAAACTGGGAACCTGCAGAGACGATGCTCCCTACCAGCCTTAAACAACTAATCGAGAAGGACATGAATACGGTAAAACGCATACCAGGACACATTAAAACAGATTCTGTACATAGGACGTCTGAGAACGTCATAAGGACCCCGAAATATTAGTACTATTGACGTGTGAGGACGTCCTAGCGACGTCCCCGCGACGCGGGGCGAGATAAGAATATTCAGAATTTTTCCTATTTTTTTTTTGGCATTTCGCTTTTCGCTTGCCGTATGCTAACGCTCAGTGCAACTATTAGCTTGTCATTGACTCCCATGTTAGCGCGGCGGAAAGAATGACTCGTATCTCCTAATCCAAGGCGCTCTCCGCGGTGATGAATGGATCGATATGCTGGCGCTTCATTTCTGCTCCTCATCCGTCTCTCCCGCAAAATACGTTTTTTGGAGCGTAAAACAATATATTAAGATGATCGGGGATGTGAGGTCCCTTTGTAAAGTCAACTTTTTTAGGCAAGTGTTTCCTGTTTCATGGCTTTCAAAGTAAAAGCGATCAGACAACTCTGGCACTCTATAGCCTTTATTTTGAAGGCACTTCCTGTACTAAATGTGTTAAGGAAAAAGATAATCTCACAATAGAACAAACCAGGGCACTTAGGGAACTAATCAACAACAAACAAATCGTAATCAAGCCAGCAGACAAAGGCTCCTGCATAGTAATTATGGACAGACACCAATACCTGTTAGAAGGTGAGAGACAGCTCAACAATCAGGATCATTATAGGCAATTAGACCAACAATTTACATAGAGACAGCCGTAAAAGCCAAAGCCATCGTAAACAAACTGAGGGAAAAAAAGCACATAAATGCCAAACAACATCAATATTTAAAGGAGAATTCCATGCTAGAATGCTTTCTTATCTTTCTTACCTTTCTTTGTAGTTGTTACGTCCTCATCAAAGAGGTCCAGGTGTTTTTTTGTGCAAAAACTCCTTATTGGCTATTTTCCCTACCATAAGCCCTCAATGAATTGCATTGCATTGAATGGGAATTGAATGGGGCTATGGGGTGTTATGCTAATTCGCTTATTTCCATCGAAAGAAGTAGTAAAGTGTGCCGCTTGGGATAATATTTACATTATGAAGAGAGGTTATATACAAAGAAATTATAATTTTGAGCGATGGAAATAAGCAAATTAGCACAACACCCCATAGCCCCATTCAATTCCCATTCAATTCAATGCAATTCACTTAGGGCTTATGGTAGGGGAAATAGCCAATAAGGAGCTTTTGCACAAAATAACACCTGGACCTCTTTGGTGGGGACGTAACGACTACAAAGAAAGGTAAGAAAGCCTTTTAGTATGGAATTCTCCTTTAATAGGACAGGACGGCCCACGAGCTAGGATATTTTATCTTTTACCAAAAATACACAAAAGCCCGGATTCATGGACAATACCATATGAAATTCCACCCGGGAGACCAATTGTGTCGGACTATGGCAGTGAGACTTATCAGACAGCAGAGTTTATTGAATACTTCCTAAACCCACTGTCGATAAAACACCCCAGTTTTATAAAAGACACTTACGATTTTGTGGACAAAATTAAAGCTATTATAGTAGGAAGGGAGACCTTTCTGTTTTCGATAGATATAGACAGCCTCTACACAAACATTGAGACAGAAGCAGGCCTACTAGCAGTTAAAGAAGTCTTTAGTAAATACCCAGACACAAATCGATCAGAGGAGGAATTACTTCAATTACTAGACTTAAATCTAACCCAGAATGATTTTTCCTTTAACAACAAGTTTTATTTACAAATCAAAGGGACGGCCATGGGAAAGCGATTTGCACCATCTTATGCAAACATTTACATGAGCATATGGGAGCAGACAGCACTAGAAAAATGCAGACTTAAACCAACACATTATTATAGGTTTCTGGATGATATATTTGGAATATGGGAACATAGCAAGGAAGAATTCCAGGAATTTATTGATGTTCTAAATAGCCATCAAAGATCCATAACGATAAAGTTTGTGACACACACTGAAAGGATTTACTTTCTTGATGTAACAATCTTCAAGGGCCCAAACTTTAACACAAATGGGAAACTAGACTTAAAAGTATTCTTTAAAGAAACAGACACCCACGCCCTATTACACAAAACGTCATTCCACCCGACACACTCCTACACAGGGATAGTCACAACTACTAAGATTCCATAGGATTTGCACGCAAAGAAGTGATTTCAAAACAGCTTGTAAAACACTATTTAAGGCCCTCAGACTAAGAGGATACACTAGGACATTCCTCCGGAAAGCTCAAAGTACCTTCTTAGAAATAAGAGTGCAGGATCCAGGTCCCAAATTGGCCCTGATAACCAGTTATTCAACACAGAGCACACTAGCCAACAACAGAATAAAAAGGAATTTTGAGAACCGAACGGATGATCTTCTAAAAGATTATAAAATTATATCGGCCTACAGAAAAAACAAAAACCTTAAAGATTATCTAGTACACAGCAAGCTAAAAGAACTCAACACACCAGCACGCCAGGGACCAGAATACTTCAAACCCAAACAATTAGTCAAAAATAGAACTACAAAACGCGTGTTAGAGATTAAACAACAAATAACAACCAGAACCAGCAACTGCATTTACTTAATCACATGTGAAAAATGTGGTTTACAATATGTCGGAGAAACGGGTAAAACAATAGGTACAAGGCTGGGACAACACAGATACAATATTAACAATGGAAAAAAGACAACCACAAGGTTTGTGCAACATTTCATGGCTCACGGCATTGAAGCTCTAAAATGCGCTGGACTTCAACACAATCCCAACTGGACAGTAGGACAAAGACGTTTTAATGAAAAACAGTGGATTAAGAACCTCAACACGGATTTTCCAAACATGCCTAAAATCAGGTCTTGAACACAACAAAAACTTAAACCCAGGATTAAACTGGAGAAATCTAAAAATGATTGGATCAGACTTCCTTCGGATACATGGCGAATGCATTTATTCCTTGCATTGTGCCTACACATGTTGCGACTTGCGGTCGCAACATGTGTAGGCACAGTGCACTGAAGTTTTTTAATTCCCCCCCCAACGAAAAAGAAATAAAATAAAAAATCATGTGCCACCAGTTTGGGAATGGTACGGTACGGTCGTACGGAGCCCCATAACCCTGATGGTGTACTAAATGGAACCATGGTTGCTTGACTTGCCTCCTAACAGCCCCAGCAGTAATGGAAAGCCAGGGACAGGTTCACACATCATGTAGCTAATGCAGGGTGATCTGGGTCACCTTTACATAAGCTGCGTGTGTATGTGGCAGTGAGTATGTGGCTAGCCTATAATACTGATCCGAACACACACACACACACACACACACACACACACACACACACACACACACACACACACACACACACACACACACACACTCACGAGAGGGAGACACAGGCATCTGCATGCACTCCCACGTGCATGATGCCAACAGACTCTGCACTGCTTGCTTTCTTCAGCCAAAACTTGACGTAATACGCAGTGTGTCAACGTGCGCTCGCTCGCGCACGTCCTAAAACTGTACCAGAGAGGGAGGGAGGGTGGGTGTCTGTGTGTGTGTGTGTGTGTGTGTGTGTGGGGGGGGGGGGGGGGGGGGGGAGTACTACTGCAGGAGCTGTTGCAACCAAAGCGATAGAGCACAACTTTGTCAACTCTCAGTTTTGTGCCACGAACCCCCAGAAGATTTATGTTCACACAATTCAAAATTATTCTTTAAATAATTTCACTCATGTCCTTAAATTCCCCACTCTAGGGCACGGTGGCACAGTTGGTAGTGCTGTCGCCTAACAGCTAGAAGGTCCTGGGTTCGATTCCCGCTCGGGGCGCTGTGGGTGCTGGCGGCGTGTTTCCTCCTCCGCGTCATCAGTGCCCATACCCGAAGGCAGGGTTGGCGAAAGGGCCTTTCTGTGTGGAGTTTGCATGTTCTCCCCGTGTCCCCTAGGGTAGGTACCCTCACAAAAACATGCAGTAATCCTGGTCTCTAAACTGCCTCCCCCTGGCCAGCCGGGGCGCCTGATGGAGGGGAAAGGAACTGGTTGGAATAACGTGTTCCTTCCACGCGCTATGTCCAACCAGGGAAACTCCCCCCTGTCAGGTGTAAAGGAGCAACTCAAGCATGAAGGAAGCATGAGTTAAGTCCGTTGCTCTCCCTAGGTTGGCGGAGGGTGTGTAGAGCCCATGATCACATTAGATGATTGACACAGGGGTGAAAAATGGGTTACAAAATCGTGGGATAAAAAATATATATAAAAAAAGAAAAACTCCCCACTCTAGTCTCAGTGGTTGAGGTTTCTAAGCCACTACGTTCAGATGTGTGTCACATTTGTGTAAGTGTCTTGTGGTCACCAATCACCTTGGCTGCCACACTCTGACATGATCTTCCAACGGTCTCTCCCCCTCCTACAGTACCTCTCTGACCTAATTGTGCCCTACGCCCCATCTAGAGCATTAAGGTCTGCGGACAAGTTGCTGCTGGTTGAGTTCACGACTAGTAAGAGGAGCAGGGGTGATCGTGCTTTTGCGGCTGCGGGCCCCAAACTCTGGAACATGCTGCCCCTCCATATTAGATCTGCCGAGTCAATTGGGGCTTTTAAATCCCTCCTCAAAACTCATCTGTTCTCCCTCGCCTTTAACTGCACCTGATTTACCTGTATATTATTTCCTACTCTGTGCTATTGTATGCTCTGTTTTATATTTTATTGTCTCTTTTCATTGTTTTATATTGCTATGCTCTACTGTCTTGTTTTACTCTGTTCAGCACTTTGGTCAGCTTTGGCTGTTGTAAAGGTGCTATACAAATAAAGTTTGATTTGATTTGAAAGGCCCTCACGACTTACAGTGTCGAAAGCCTTCGACAGATCTACAAGTATAGAGTATAGACTGACGTTCTGTTCTCGGCACTTCTCTTGGAGTTGGCGAGCAGCAAAGCTCATGTCCACTGTACCGCAACCTTTCCTGAATCCTCACTGACTCTCCGGTAGGAGGTTCAGCATAATTCTACTAGCCAGGATCTTCCCTGCTACAGACAGCAGGGCAATGCCTTGATGGTAGTTACAGTCCTGCCTGTTCCCCTTTCAGGTCCTACTGTAGATGTTTGTTGGAGTTATGAATGAACATGCTATCATGTCCTACTGTAGATGTTGGAGTTATGAATGAACATGCTATCAGGTCCTACTGTAGATGTGTGTTGGAGTTATGAATGAACATGCTATCAGGTCCTACTGTAGATGTGTGTTGGAGTTATGAATGAACATGCTATCAGGTCCTACTGTAGATGTGTGTTGGAGTTATGAATGAACATGCTATCAGGTCCTACTGTAGATGGGTTTTGGAGTTATGAATGAACATGCTATCATGTCCTACTGTAGATGTGTGTTGGAGTTATGAATGAACATGCTATCATGTCCTAATGTAGATGTTGGAGTTATGAATGAACATGCTATCAGGTCCTACTGTAGATGTGTGTTGGAGTTATGAATGAACATGCTATCAGGTCCTACTGTAGATGGGTTTTGGAGTTATGAATGAACATGCTATCATGTCCTACTGTAGATGTTGGAGTTATGAATTAACATGCTATCATGTCCTAATGTAGATGTTGGATTTATGAATGAACATGCTATCAGGTCCTACTGTAGATGTGTGTTGGAGTTAGAATATTATCAGGTCCTAGATATGTGCTGCAGTTAGAATATAGGTGTTGTTGTGGAGGTGTACTGTGTGTTAGAATGAAGGAGCTGGTGGTGTTGTGGTAAGTGTGTGGGCTCAGCCTGGAGGAACATAAGGAGCCAACATGACTCACTCACTGTTATTATAATCTCACATCGCACGCCGCAACTCTCTCTCTACTCACTCACTCACTCACACACACACACACACACACACACACACACACACACACACATACACACACACACACACACACACACACACACACACACACACACACACACACACACACACACACACACACACACACACACACACACACACACACACACACACACACACACACACACACACACACACTCTCTCTCTCTCCCCCCTCCCTCTCTAATTATCTTACTGCCTCCCCCCCCCTCTCTCTCTCGTGTGTGTGTGTGTGTGTGTCTCCCCCTCCCCACACGTTGTTCCAGTTATAATGTCAACTGCGTGCATGTTTTCTGTTCGTTTTGCAAGAAGAAAATGGACAGTGGGTGGACGGGTGGGCTGTGGCACTTCAGTGTGGGCACAGTTCCCGGCACCCACTTTGTTTGCGTATGTTCGTTGGTGTGGGTGTGTGTGTGGGTTGGAGGCTAGAACTAGACAGTAAGCCCAGAGTAACGAACGAACACACACACACACACACACACACACACACACACACACACACACACACACACACACACACACACACACACACACACACACACACACACACACAGTCCAATCCAGACTGTTCATTTAGTTCTTACACAATAAGAGGATCTGCTATACTTTTGATGCTTTTGTGTAATGCTGTACTGCCCTACAAACATGCAGCAACTCTGTTTTTGGACACACCAGCTTATTTGTGCATCCCAAATGTCAAATTTGGGATTGTGATTTTGGGGAATAAACAATTCCCTCGAGAACAGATATACAGTGTAATATCACTTATATGCTGACATCTTTGGCTGACCACACTTTTAAACCCATTTTCAGTAAATCTTAATAGTTACTGCGTTTAGTTTTTGTTGTTTTTTGTAAATTAATACTGTAGGGCATTAATTTACAAAAACAAACGGATACAAAGATTCTGGCCGACAGCGACGATCGACAATACATGAATGCCCGCACATACTGTACTATACTCGCACATGAAACATAAGTCACTGGCCCACAAACTAACTGGACCCTTAAACACTTATGGCATGTTTCTTTCCGACAGCAACAATATTGCACGCGCACGCACGCACTCACCCAGACCCTGGTGAACGTTACACCAGTGTGTTATTAGATTAGGAGGATTAGGAGACAGCTTATACGTTATTAAATGTGAGTATAGGAACCTCTCCACAAACGGAAATGACAGGATTACTGCAGGAGAACACTGTGAGGTCACAACATTGTATAAATGCTCATAAGCGGCACACACATTTTTTTGTTTGTTGCAATAACCAGTTGAACCCTAGCATCCCTATTGTGAGCTTGTATATCTGCTATTTTCAGCAAATATGTTTGGGGTAGAGGGAAATTGAGCAGACCGAGTGCAGAGTGAAAGGTGTAGTTTACAAAGTATTCAGGGTTTAAGTGGATAAATGTCTGAAAGTGAAAATACACATTTCTTCTCTGAATTGAGCCTCAGATTGAGGAATTTGAACAGAACGTTAAAATCGTGGCTACCTTGATTGTTGAATAATACAGGGTGCCTTGGGGGCTGAAAAACATTGAAGACCCCTGGCCACTATTGTCAGTGCGTACATTGTAAGCTGGGGGGAGTTAGCCTTGGTCATCCCAGCAGTGTCTGTCTGTCTGTCTGTCTGTCTGTCTGTCTGTCTGTCTGTCTGTCTGTCTGTCTGTCTGTCTGTCTGTCTGTCTGTCTGTCTGTCTGTCTGTCTGTCTGTCTGTCTGTCTGTCTGTCCGTCCCCTCTCTCTCTCTCTCTCTCTCTCTCGCTCTCTCAATTGTCAATTGTGTTTCCTCTTGCCCCCCATGTCTCCATCTAGTGTACAGTTTTTAGGTAGCATACTTTAACTTGGTATTTCCATTTCTTGATACTTTATATACCTCTACTCCACTATACATTTTACTTAGAGGTAGATATTGTACTTTTTTCTTTTACTACGTTACAATTATTTGATAGTTTTAACTATAGTTACTTGCTACTTTGCAGATTTATATTATTAATACCAGTAAGACACCCTGAGGGCGAGAAGCATGCATCCGCCTGGGTGACGGCAGACTGCTGGGCGAGCGCTGGCGCTTTGGGATGGGGGGTTGTAAAGGAATCTGTGGGACATATGCTCAAAAGACAAATCATAATAATGAATAATGAGGCGACACAAGAATTCAGAGTTATAGAGTATAAGGATTTTACTCGAGTAAGAAGACAGACTTACACGAACCTGTTCATGTATGGAAACCCAGTCTGGCTCCCAGAGTGACAAGAAACGACAGCTTATATAGCTTGCTCCCACAGACAACCCCCCAACATATAGCCTCAAGGCATTCACCAAATGGAACAGTGACGTCATAAAACAAGCAGCACAGGGAACAGCACCAACTGTAACTTGGAGTATTATTATATGTTTATCTCTAAATTTCCACGACAGGGTCAGATCAACCTATGGAATGAATTCTGTACTGGCCATATATGGAGCGTGTCTTGAGTGTACAGGGTTTGCTGAGGTCAGATCAACATATGGAATGTCAGAACAGTTCAGCTCCATATATGGATATCGAAGGGTGGCAGCGGGGGCAGTGTCTTGAGTGTACAGGGTAGGGCCGGGCCTTAATTTTCGGGCCTGTTGAGAACACTAGTTTTCTCCGGCTGCCGGGCACGGTTGCACTAATACATTTGGGGCGGGCCCATGTAGAGTTTGAATGGACAGGTATCTGTCAAAAGGGAGACACCGAAGAGGAAGAACGGGTGGGGAAGGATCAACATATGGAATGTCAGACTAGGTCAGCTTCATGTATGGAGATCTAAGGGTGTGAGGTTTGAGGTTAGATGAAGGCCTAGAGTTGCTGGCCAGCTCCATATATGCAGATCTAGGTGATGATCCAGTCTTCTCCATGTATGGCTATCCAGGGTTTGATGAGGTCAGTGTCATGATCTTCATTATGGAGACGGCCATATATGAAGCGTGTCACAAGGCATAATGGACTGACGACCATATATGGTGGCGTGACATGTCACGAGGAGTGAGGAACAGCTGACGGCCATATATGGTGGAGTGACGTGTCACGAGGCGTGAGGGACTGACGGCCATATATGTAGGTGTGACTGATGGTTTTGCAGGTTTTCATAGTAATATGCGACAACAAAACATTCTTTAACCACTCAAGCATTATTCTATTCCTGACCTACAAGGCAAGCTCATAAGCTTGTGCTATTTTTGAAAGAAGTACTGGGCTACTTTTACTTTGGTACTCTAAGGCCCTCATTTACTGTATCAATGGAGTGTAAATTCTGCCCTAAATTCGAGTGTGGGTTTTGGAGTGCGCTCATGTCGGCACGGCATTTATGAAGTGATCGTAAATAGCTGATCCTGGCGTAAATTTTGGAGCAGCTTTGATAAATGTCACGGTTGAAACCGACCGCCATTTAAATGTTCTTGAAACACCCCGATTTTACGACATGAACAACCGGAATCCGACCAAACAAACATTTTGGCACATTGCCTGGAAAGAAACGCCAGTAGGATTTTTCCGTTTACAGTTACATTATACATCGCCATGAATGGAATACGTTTGTAGGCTACCAGCTACCGTATATTAATTTTACCTTATTTGTGCGCAGTGCACGTTAAAGAAGTCATAGGGCGGCTGTTGCTCAGGAGGTAGAGCAGGTCGTCCAATGATCCCTGGGTCGGCGGTTCGAATCCCGGCTCCTCCTGTCCACATGTCGAAGTGTCCTTGGGCAAGACACTGAACCCTACATTGCCAGTAAAATCAGTTGGTCAGTGTGAGCTTGCCACCATTGGTGTGTGAATGTGGGAAGTGAGGACGCTGGCTGTAAAGCGCTTTGAGCACTTGTAAAAGCGCTATAAAAATGCAATTCATTATTATATGTAGGGTAGGCGATCCCTGACTGCTGTGAGTGAGTGCCACGTTCATGAAAGTTAACCTGGCAAGGCAGTCATAATCAACGTTTATGGAGTGATTGATGAATGAATGCATAAACGTATTTGGATGAAGGCTTGTGTGTGTGCTGGGTGGGATCACTGGGATGCATGTCCATGAAAAGATTTAAACATCAGCGCCCACCTTTTACTTCTGACAGTCTTATTAGTCAGTATATTGTTGTGGTATTGCTACTTTTACTTGAGTAAAACAATCTGTACTTTTTCCACCACTGCCACACAAGTCCCCTTCAATAGGCTCTGTGCACAGCAGCCATATTGGAAAGGAATTGGGCCTCTTCTTTAGTTTCTTCAGGTTTAAGTGATGATGATTAATAAGGCTCTGTTCCATTTAGTGTAGTACTGTACTTCTCAAAGGACCATCATAACTGTCAAATGGTAGTCAAATGGAACCAAATGGACCTGTAAGGGTCCATTTGTACACTCTCAGAGTTACACACACCCGTGACGTGAGGGGTCATTTGGAACTCCCTCAAGGAACCATGAGGGTCACTCTGAACCACACTTTGAGACCCACTGGTGTTAGTGTTTCCAGTGAGCCAACATGCCCTGATTCTGTTTGACCAGAATGGAACAGAGCCTTCATCTTTAGTATCATTGGTAACACCAACAATATGGCTGCTGTGCATAGAGCCTATTCATACAGTACTCTTTCCCTCATCATGTCTTTCCGTATTCAATGCAAATGCGTAGTAGCTGCCCTCCTACTCACAGTGATGAATGTGGTGGGAATGGAAAGGCAAATCAAGGTATTGTGATATGGTGTCTCCATGCAACCTGAACGCCGTTAATACAAACACAACCAGCCTAGCAGCCTAGGCTGGTTGTGTTTGTATTAACCCATTTTGACCTGAGATCAGATTAAAAAAATGTCTTCTAAATCCTGACAGTTTTCTGAAAAAGCTATGTTTCTATGTCAGTCGTTCTTTGATTTTTCAAAAAATAGCTAAAGCATAACATAATGCTCACACCAAAAGGGGTTCCCGCCCAAAACGTGTTAATGGTGTTCCATTTCACCCTGTGCATGACTGGTATATACAGTATAAGGCTGTTACTGTACATGACTGGTATATACAGTATAAGGCTGTTACTGTGCATGACTGGTATATACAGTATAAGGCTGTTACTGTGCATGACTGGTATATACAGTATAAGGCTGTTACTGTACATGACTGGTATATACAGTATAAGGCTGTTACTGTGCATGACTGGTATATATACAGTATAAGGCTGTTACTGTGCATGACTGGTATATACAGTATAAGGCTGTTACTGTGCATGACTGGTATATACAGTATAAGGCTGTTACTGTGCATGACTGGTATATACAGTATAAGGCTGTTACTGTACATGACTGGTATATACAGTATAAGGCTGTTACTGTGCATGACTGGTATATATACAGTATAAGGCTGTTACTGTGCATGACTGGTATATACAGTATAAGGCTGTTACTGTGCATGACTGGTATATACAGTATAAGGCTGTTACTGTACATGACTGGTATATACAGTATAAGGCTGTTACTGTACATGACTGGTATATACAGTATAAGGCTGTTACTGTACATGACTGGTATATACAGTATAAGGCTGTTACTGTGCATGACTGGTATATATACAGTATAAGGCTGTTACTGTGCATGACTGGTATATACAGTATAAGGCTGTTACTGTACATGACTGGTATATACAGTATAAGGCTGTTACTGTACATGACTGGTATATACAGTATAAGGCTGTTACTGTGCATGACTGGTATATACAGTATAAGGCTGTTACTGTGCATGACTGGTATATATACAGTATAAGGCTGTTACTGTGCATGACTGGTATATACAGTATAAGGCTGTTACTGTGCATGACTGGTATATATACAGTATAAGGCTGTTACTGTACATGACTGGTATATACAGTATAAGGCTGTTACTGTGCATGACTGGTATATACAGTATAAGGCTGTTACTGTACATGACTGGTATATACAGTATAAGGCTGTTACTGTACATGACTGGTATATACAGTATAAGGCTGTTACTGTGCATGACTGGTATATACAGTATAAGGCTGTTACTGTGCATGACTGGTATATACAGTATAAGGCTGTTACTGTGCATGACTGGTATATACAGTATAAGGCTGTTACTGTACATGACTGGTATATACAGTATAAGGCTGTTACTGTGCATGACTGGTATATACAGTATAAGGCTGTTACTGTACATGACTGGTATATACAGTATAAGGCTGTTACTGTGCATGACTGGTATATACAGTATAAGGCTGTTACTGTGCATGACTGGTATATACAGTATAAGGCTGTTGCTGTTGCATGGTGACAGAGACGCTTTGCTTCAGCGTCCGTCATTGCCACAGTGGCGGATGTCGTAAAGAGATTGGGTTCCTGTCTAGTGTCTTGTGCTCCGTACTTTATATGTCATTTTCATTTATGTTCCAACTTCCAACACAGAATTGATTGTTACTGGATAATCATGATACAGTGCCATGTGGGCCTATAGAGTGTCGCAGTCCCGCCCCCTTTCATGATGACGAGAGCCCCGGAAGAGAATTCCCCGTTCATTTTCCCCTAGACTTTTAAAATGTATTTTATTTAAAGACGTTTACGCCGCGGACAAAGCCAACTCGGCTCGTGACAAATCATGACAATAAACTCAATGTTTTGTGCCGATCAAATAAGTAGTAAGAAGAAAAACAAAACAAAGTGTTGTACCCTGCCTTTTTCTTCTTCTTTCAAATTATTTGATCGGCCCAAAAACGTCTTTAAATAAATACTTTTTGAAAAGTCTATGGGGAAAATGAACGGGGAATTATTTTCCAGGCCTCTCGTCGGGGGCGGGACTGCGAGGCTCTAGAGCCTTGCATAGCTCTGGACCATAGCCTTAGGAGTTCTCCTTAAAGCTAGGTAGGTAACTCTTCGAGCATTTGTTTCATATCAGCACAGTCTCTCGATTTTAGTGAAAATAAAGAATACACTTTTGCTACTCACCAAAACAAAGGCGGTTTTACGGTGTTTGACTTCTCTCCAGGGTGGGAACACTCTCAGCCCATTATAGAAACTAGTCCTTACCCGTTCTGAATATATGCAAACAGCAAATCATGTTCAGTGTGTGATGTAATAGATCACATTACTGATAGGGGGGGGAATTGTTTACAGATGGTCTTGGGAAGTTGGGTTGGGCACTAAAGTATAGGCTAATTAAATGCTGTAGTACAATCATAAGTACACCATTGATGTGTGATGTAAATATGGTGGTGATATTCTGCCTATAAATGGAAGTTATTGAATATTTTCAAGGTCGGTGTTGCACTTTGTAGACGGTCCCTAACCGCTCACCGTCTGCTGCCCGTGGAGATATAAGCTATTAAACGGTGAACGCGGAGGTTGGCTTTTTGGGCTTCAAAGCAAGTTGTAGTTTGTTCTTTATATAATCAGGATAAGAATTAGATGTTTTGTGTGATTTAGGAACGTGTCGTTGTCATTGCATCTGTCTGTATGTATTTTGTCATTGTGTTGTTCCGACGGCACGGGATCTGTCTTCTCCAAACGTCTCCATTTGGCCACCCCGAGACCCCGACAGATAAGCATTCCGTTGTGATCGTGCTGTTCAGTGTGTCACGCAGCCACGCTGGGTGCGCGCAGGGCTGTAAGCTGTCGTTGTCAGTGTCCAGGCTTTGAGCGTGCATGTAGCCCATGTGTAATGCACGGCGAAGGAGGTGGTTGAGGAGGGGGCGGACAGTGTAAATGGTGCATTTATATATAGCGGCGGAGCGGCTGCAGTCCAGGCTGTGTGTCGCTGATCATAAGCCCAGAAACAGTGTCCTCGGAGCGGCTGCAGTCCTGGCTGTGTGTCACTGATCATAAGCCCAGAAACAGTGTCCTCGGAGCGGCTGCAGTCCTGGCTGTGTGTCGCTGGTCATTCACATCCAACACGGACACAGAACAGATGCTCCGACGGGGCTGGGTTTCGCTTCCTACGTCACACTACAAACGGTGACCTATCGAATTATGCGTCCCACACCCCCTCCACAGGCACACAATTCTTGAAGTTACAATTCTCCATGATCGTGTGGTGATGTAAAAACAATATCTGTACAGTAAATATGACAGTTGCGTCGGTAAAAAAGTAGCCTAGCTGGATTGTGGGAGCGTGCAGATTTATTTTGGCATGGAGAGATGTGTGCTAATAGTGTGGCTCGGTCGGAGATAGAGCACGGACAAATAAACTGGTTTTTATTCACTAATAAATTCATTATTAATCTTATTGGAAAAATGGCTTCGTTAAGACCTCCATATTATTATGGTCAATGCCTGTGTGAAAAGTGGGAGCGATTGGTGCAGGCAATGAGGAGATAAGTGTTTGTTTCTGACAGACAGACAGACAGACAGACAGACATTCAGACATTCGCTCTATTATTATTAGGATAGACCGCACTCATTTTCACCTAAAACCATCTTTGCACCCCAGGCGGTAAGTCCCTGAAGCCCACTTTGAGGACCGATGTCTAAAGACATTTATGGACATTTTGGGAACATTCTTCAAGAAGAATCACCCCGTTCGTTCTGATTACAGAACGAGGTAATCGGCAGCAGCCATACTGTTTGGAAAGCATTTCCATCTCCCCACAGCAACCCTCGCTGGAGCTGATGCAAGTAGTGCTGTTATTCGTTGCTATGGAGACTGACTGACCGAGTCGGGTTGTTGCCGTGGAAACAGTTGAGTTGAGAGCTGCTGCTGCTGGATTCACCACCTACACACACACACACACACACACACACACACACACACACACACACACACACACACACACACACACACACACACACACACACACACACACACACACACACACACACACACACACACACACACACACACACACACACACACTCACACACACACAATATGCACTCCACCGCACATGCCTCTTAATGTCCCACAGACTGAGAGAGTGGAGGGAGTAAAACTTTGTTTTCGTTGTGATGAAGGGCCATGAAAAGGACATGGACAGATAGACAAGACAAGACAAGACAGACAGACAGATAGAGAGGTACAACAGGTATACCCTGACGATGGGTATTTATGTCATATTGGTTTTGATCCTTGGTTTTTTTACATGGTTTAAAAAAAATATCTCTTTGAGAGACATCAATGTGTTAAAGTTGGAGCTGTAAAATCTGAGTTCCTCCATATTTCTAAAGGAGTACCCCAAGGCTCTGGGGCGAAGTGATGTGTTCGGAAAAACGCACGCACGCACAGGCGCGCAGACTGTGTTGTAGTGCTAACTGCTAAGATCATCATTCAGTCCATTACATGCATAGAGCCAGTCCCTGGTGTCCTGGTCGACTGGTCACTTCTATAGCTTAGCTTCAGATCAATGCCCCTTGTTCGTATCCATGGAGATGGCACTGATCTGTAATGTGATTTATCCTGACTTAACAGAGATGTAAAGCATACATTGACAACCCCAGTATCTTCTTCTGAAGGGCCATTGCTTTTTGCCTTTTTTATGGTTTTGATTCAATTGTATATGTTTCCTAAGCGCTAATAGCGCTATGAATACATTTGTCTCTGGAACAGCTGCATATCCAGTACCACTTCAATCTCCTATAATTTGAAAAACAGACCTGTAACTAACGTACTTGATAGTCTTTATTTCCTCTCTCTCTTTCAATATTTTTCAAAACTGTTCAAAAATAGCAGATCCACTGATCTTGCAGATCTGCTGTTCTCTATAGCCACCATAAAGTATAAATGGATAAAGTTGTTAAATGACTGTGATACTACATTAACTACTTTTGCTGTGGACCCCCTGGGAACACCCCCCCCCCCCAAGGACCCTTGGTGGTCCCCCAGTTTGAGAAGAAGCTATGTTTTACTTTACCATACTTTTGTTCCTTGCAGTCCGTCCACCAGTTATGAAGTATAGGCCTATTATAATGATTGACCGTATAAGTCATTATATAATGCTTTTGTTGATTGATTGATTAAATACTTTATTAGCAGTTTGAAAAAACAAACAAACACAAAACAAACAAACTGGAAAGTACAGTTCAATACAAGGTCTGCTAAAACGATTTGAATCCCAAGAAAGCCTCATTTCCATTGGGGTCCTTTTGTATGTGTTGTGATAGTTGTACTTATGCAGTGTTATAAGCATATTGTAATGCATTATTCTAAGTATGTTTATAATGCATTATAGACATGGGATGCACTGCACAGTGTTATCGTTACTTTTACTTTTTCAGAGTACTTCTTTCAGAACTTGACTAAACAGGCGAACTGGGCTCTGCAGTCCTAAGAGATGGAGCCCACTAATTAACACTGAGGGGTTTGTAGCCAGCAGCGCTGTTGGGTATAGGTTTTAAGAACTAGGCTTTGAGGTCAGGAGACACAGTGAATGTACGTACATGTAGGGTAGGTTTTGATGTCATTTCTGGGTTAGGACAGATGGTAAAGTCAGCCATACACAGATGTTCTGAATGCACTCATTTCTATCCATGAAATGATATTGTACTATTTCGTCTCTGTCAGATGGGGGAAGAAAATCCCAAACAATTCAAATTCAAAAAGAGCAAAAGTAGCAAATTGACAAGCTCAAAACAAGTCGCTTCGAGAAGCATTTCGAGCCGCGCTTCAAGCTTAATAAATCTGCTACTTTTGATGCTTTTGTGTGATGCTGCAGTATGATCAAGTAGGGAATTAATGTATGAAAAAAAACACAAAAAAAATATGGAGCTTCCATGCCCAAAAGCGGCAATTTATAGATACAGTATATATGACATATGACTTAATATTTGGACAAATGTTGCAGGCCCATCTGATGGTTGTTGATGTTGATGTTTTGTGCCAGGGACCCCCAGACGGCAAGATATTTCTAAATTATTCCACATTTTACAAATGTTTTCAAGATTGTACAAAATAGTTAAAAATAGCAGATATGTAACATTTTGAATCATTTAGAAATGTTCTAACACAAATCTTCTCTTCTGGGGGTCCCTGTGACAAAACATTTTGAGATGGGCGTCAGTGGTCAAAATACTCATCAATTTGTGGGTCCTGTACACGAAAATGTTTGATAACCACACAGGAGTATTCTGCTAGTCATCAATGTCATCAGATTGATTGAATTAGACATACATGTAAAAACAGCAGTACAGTCAAACACCTGTCCTGTGGTTTTGGACCAGTAGTCCAGGGACCAACAGTGGTCCTTGAGGGGGTTGTAGGTGGTCCCCAGCTAAATGATGCAGAGTTGGTAACCAAATGGACCGTTATAGATCTTTAACTCTTGAGTGTAAAATGAAACCAAATGGACCCTTACGAGTCCATATGTAAGTGATCTGCATTTTTTGAGGGAGGGGGACATGGCATTCCACACCTGCGTGGCCATGCTGTAGAAGAAGAATTTACCCATATTTGTTTTGAAAGTGGGTGGTACCAGATCATTGTTCTTGCTCCCTCTAGTATTGTGACTGTGGGTGTCGCTCACCTTTTTTGGAGGTATAGTTTGTCAGGTATGAGGGTATTGAGGGCATTGAGGGCAAGGCTGCATTTACCATTTTGATTGTCAATACCATTTTCAATTGCTTAACTCTGTCTTCTACCCGGAGCCAGTTTAGACTAGCAAAATGGTTTTAGAAAGAGGTGGGTCATGGGCCCCAGGCAGAGGGTTAGTAGTCAAATTAGTTTGTTTTGGGAGGTCTGAAGTGACATTGTGATGCTGGAGAACCAAGAGGTGGAAGCTGCCCTGCCCTGTGACTGTGCTCTCATCACCTCACACCACTGCTCTGTGACTGTGATCTCTCATTACCTCACACCACTGCCCTGTGACTGTGCTCTCATTACCTCACACCACTGCCCTGTGACTGTGCTCTCATCACCTAACACCACTGCCCTGTGACTGTGCTCTCATCACCTCACACCACTGCCCTGTGACTGTGCTCTCATCACCTCACACCACTGCCCTGTGAATGTGCTCTCATCACCTCACACCACTGCCCTGTGACTGTGCTCTCATCACCTCACACCACTGCCCTGTGAATGTGCTCTCATCACCTAACACCACTGCACTGTGACTGTGCTCTCATCACCTCACACCACTGCACTGTGACTGTGCTCTCATCACCTCACACCACTGCCCTGTGACTGTGCTCTCATCACCTCACACCACTGCCCTGTGAATGTGCTCTCATCACCTAACACCACTGCCCTGTGAATGTGCTCTCATCACCTAACACCACTGCCCTGTGAATGTGCTCTCATCACCTCACACCACTGCCCTGTGACTGTGCTCTCATCACCTCACACCACTGCCCTGTGACTGTGCTCTCATCACCTCACACCACTGCACTGTGACTGTGCTCTCATCACCTCACACCACTGCACTGTGACTGTGCTCTCATCACCTAACACCACTGCCCTGTGACTGTGCTCTCATCACCTCACACCACTGCCCTGTGACTGTGCTCTCATCACCTCACACCACTGCCCTGTGACTGTGCTCTCATCACCTCACACCACTGCCCTGTGACTGTGCTCTCATCACCTCACACCACTGCTCTGTGACTGTGCTCTCATCACCTCACACCACTGCCCTGTGACTGTGCTCTCATCACCTCACACCACTGCCCTGTGACTGTGCTCTCATCACCTCACACCACTGCCTAATGACTCTGAACATGTCGTTAACACCTTCATATTGGCCCATGGAAATCGTAAATATCTCCACTAGGCCGAGAGAAATCCAATGCACCGTTAAAAAGATTGATCTATAGCGGAGATTGATCCCACTCTAGATTTATCACAAAGCCCTCCAAGTCCTGACTTCCTCACTGCTTTTTCACCTGTGTGTGCGTGTGCGTGTGCGTGTGCGTGTGCGTGTGCGTGTGCGTGTGCGTGTGCGTGTGCGTGTGCGTGCGCGTGTGCGTGTGTGTGTGTGTGTGTGTGTGTGGCCGAACGGTTTGCAGAGCGTTCTTGATATCGGAAGGTCGCTAGTTCGTATCCCCGGACCGGCACGTTAAAATTACCACCGCTGAATTGCCCTTGGACAAGGCATTGAACCCCTACCATGAAATGTTCTATGAGCAGGGCCTGGCTGTAAACAATTTCTTGAGCTTAGTCCAGTTACCCTGGGTAAACATAGTACCTTTCCTTTCCTTACTTGTTCTCTTACTTGTTCCTGTGTCTCATTCTTACTACTGCTGCTACATGACAGCTGAATCCCCACCCCCCTATCTTATCTCATGCTAAGTGTGTTTGGGTGTAATTGAGCGGCATAGATCGGTGGCTCTGCAACGTGGGGTCATTTTAGCCACTTTATCCATTAAAGCAGATGTACAAGCTCACAGTGCAGCGGTACAAGCTTGTATATCTGCCTCTCGTGGTCCCAGGCACAAAACCTTTTGAGATGGGGGTCCGCGGCCAACTACATATCAATGTGAGTGTCCTTGACATGAAAAGGTTTTCTCAAAGTGGGGTCCATGGGCTTCCTAATGGATCCTTAGTTCCTTACAGGTCTGTAACTCTCAAATGGAATAGCTCACTAGCTGTGGAAATGCCTGTACTCCTGTAAGAACATGCACGTACTATGTGTGCACGCACACACACACACACACACACACACACACACACACACACACACACACACACACACACACACACACACACACACACACACACACACAGACAGACAGACAGACAGACAGACAGACAGACAGACAGACAGACACACAGACAGACAGACAGACAGACAGACAGACAGACGGATGGTGTGTACACAGCAGGGAAGTGCTGCACAAAGAGCTGGTCCTGGGGGTTACTGTAGGAGTGTAATGGACCTGGCATCTATTATGATTGTATGACCTACGGTTCAAGAGTTATATGCCAAAATGTGAATGGGCCTTTCATAGCGCCACCATGAGCCCAATTTGATAAATGTAGGGTAGCATTTCTTCCCTGACCTAGTGTGTTTAAAGGCAATCATGAGTACATGATTTGAGGCACTTTGTACAAAACGGGCCACCCCTGCAAACTTTGGAAGCCAATCGTAGCCCAATAGGATGAAATATGAAAAATCGGACAGATCTGTCTTGATCACATGACTATAGAGATAATATGTAGCAATGTGTGTGAGAAGCAATTTGCCTGAGTAGCAGTGGTTATTTGGGTGGGTTTCAGTCGAACACTTGACTGAAGGGCTCACAGCGCTACAGCAGGAAGCTGCTGCATCCAGGCCTCGCCTCCCCAATACCAGCCACTTTTCATGTGCAGAGAGAGCCAGAGACCCAAAATGTGTCTATGATTATCAAATGAGTGGGCAAAGCCATACCTATATTACATTGTTTATAAGGTCCTTATAAGTAAATTAATATTATGAATATATGATGACTCTTCCACAGGAGTATCTTTTCCTACTCTCAACTATGGTCACATATGAAGTGTGGGTCATGATAAGGTCGCGAAAACAAGCGGCAGAGAAATTTGTTTTCGTCGACGGGTGGCTTGCATCTCCCTTCGAGATATAGGGTGGTGAGAAGTTCAGTCACAGGAGATAGACTCAGAGTAGAGTCGCTGCTTCTTCGTCTGGAAAGGAGCCAGCTTAGATTGTCTGGTTAGGATGCCTCTCGGGAGTCGGGTGTCTCCCTAGGGAGGTCCTCGAGGCACGTCCCACTGGGAGGAGACCCCGGGGCAGACCAAGGCGCAGTTGGAGGAAACACATCGACTCACTGGCCTTGGAACTTCTCGGGATCCCCCAGGAGGAAGTCACTAATGTTGCTCTGTAGAGGGAAGTCTGGAGCACTCTGGTGGAGCTGTTGCCCCTGTTGCTGTCCGACTACGGATACGTGGTGGAAGATGTGTCCACCCTGAAACTGGGAGGTCGAGGTTCGATCCCCGGCCGGCTCATACCAAAGACTGTAAAACGTGACTTGGCACTCGATCAGCATCAATTGGTTTGGATTGGGGGGTCAAATCAACTGATTCCAGAGCGCGGCTGTGGCTCACCGCTCCAAGAGATGGGTCAAATGCGGAGAACAAATTTCACTGCGGTAAAGTGTGAACAATTGTACGACTTTGACTTTTGACTTTGAATTTTGCGTGTGGAGGTGTGTTGTTGGTCTCTAAATCAGTTTAACCACTTTAACCTGCGTGCCGTGCATGTACATTGGCTGTTTCAACAGATCCAATCTACAAGCTAAAATTTATAGATTACATGGATTAGTTTAATTAACTGCTAATATCAGATTATGTGGTCAGTCATTAGTAGCTTAATGTCTATTCATTCACAGATGTGAAACTGAATCCAATCCGTTTTTTATGGTTATGAATGTACAGTATGGCTACTAATGTGTGGAGTCAGCGCTCTCGTGAATAAATCTGCTTATTAATTCCTCTGGGTGAAAAAGTACTCAAAGGTTTTAATAAAATAAAATAAAATAAATAAAAGTACAAATACTGCAATGTAGATGTACTCTATTACAAATAGAAGTGATTTAATTTTATGACAATGTCTAATCAGGGATGTACCGTGCTGTGCTATGCTGTCCTGTCGTGTTTAACCGCAGGTCTGCTCGTACCTCTCTTATTAACGATTTCACTGATTTTAATGTGATGAAACACACTGTGACGGAGAGCGGCGGGTGGGCGTTCTGAACCTCACACAGGGAGGGCTTTGCTCTGGGTCACGGTGGTGTCACAGAAAATACACTCACTTAGAGTTGGGACTGGGAGTGCTTGGTTTGCATTGCCAGAAGTGTCAGGTGTGATGATTGCATGCAGGGGCACAAAGCTGCCATGCTGTCCTCACCGAATGTTACTGTGAATATCTTTCCCAGGGTGAGTTAGGTTGATATGACTTCAAATCAATGTCACGATTATTTGAAAATTTTGCCTCGATTACAATTATTATAGCTCGTGATGAACGATTATCGCTCAGAACATGTGACATATTGAGAGCTTGTTGGTCGGTTATTCACAAATTCACTATTGTTACACGCCACCATTGTATAACAAATTAGTATTACTGTATAATACATGTGGTTATGTATGACTAATTGATTTGGTCCATTATACAAAATGTATATATAAGAAATAGAAATATAAGAAAAAAAACAATGAACTCCCCCTTCATCATACAATAACAGCCTGTGGGTGCGGGCCTCAGTTCAGGTGGATCACCACCATAGTGTTATAAAGGATAGAGGGCGGACTGCCCCGCTGCCCCCCCCCCCCCCCCCCCTGCTATTCATTTTGATAGAAGTTGCTCAGTGGCGTTTTGAAGCACCCAGAAGAATGCTCTACTTCCACTGGTGCCCAAAATGCGCAAGTGCTCAATGTTAAAGCCCAGATGCACGGGGTTTCCTCGTCATAAATCCAAGGGTTCGCCTGCAGTCATGCTTCATGTGGTAGGGGGGGGGGGGGGGGGGGGGATCACGGCACTCCATCTTTAAAGTTCCAGGAGCAGCAGGGCCTTTTTTTGAAGGGTGCTAGCCCCTCCTATGCCCAGCTTTGTGTGTACCCCATAGTGATGAGTTGATTAGCTGAGCAGGGAATTATGATGATATATGATGATAAGAGCGTCCCTCACTTCACACACGTGTGATTTTTTTACTATTTTGAAATCCAAAAGCTGATCTACATTGACACGTTATGAGCCTGTAGATTGGCTATTTGAACCATTTAAACCATAGTAAAACATCCAAAGAAGTTTAGGGATAAGGAGTATAGCTATGATGACAGGCTTCAATCACAGGCCATCAAGGGGATCGGCCAAGTGCAGGAACACACACGTGCTCGGATACATATGGATGTACACGACACGTACATAGTTATTACTTAATAGCGTTTTACGGTTGTTCTTAAAACGTGTGTGTTTAGTGAGTGTTTAGTGAGACTGACTTGAGACACAAGTCTACAAGCTTGTGCTCGCTCGCACACATGTACACACACATACTGTACTGTACACATACTGTACACACACACACACACACACACACACACACACACACACACACACACACTCCAGAGTAGCACATTTAGGACTCCATTTTTGTCACCGCTAAACCCCTTATCCCTAAACTTCTTTGCCTTTTTTGAGTGGTGCAACCACTCCTATAACCAGGAATGTCCACATGTATCATGCATCTTGTATCTTGTATCTTGTATCATGTATCATGTATCAGTCATCATGAGCATGAGTGGTGTGCGCATGCGTGAAACCAGCAATGGCCAGCAATATCCGTGCGTGTGTGTACAATGCGCGCCTCACATCTTGTGCTAAATAAATAGCGTCAATGCTAGCGAGCTAAAATATAGCCATCCTTGCTCTAGAAAGCACCAATGTTTCCATCTAGACCACCGGATAATCAGCAAAGACCTCCGAACATTGCGCTAATTGACCAAACCATGGAGAGCTCATTAGATTAGGAGTTATTGAAGCTTTTAGTCTGCCTGTATAATGGGAGGTGGACGGCAGCTCGCATGCGCGATCCGGTCTAGGAGGTATGCTAAAGAAGGAAAGGCCGACCCCCGTGGACGGCAGCTCGCATGCGCAATCCGGTCTAGGAGGTATGTTAAAGAAGGAAAGGCCGACCCAAAATAATAATGAAAAAATAGTTGTCAGCGACGTGGATTGATATCCATAATAGAGAGAGAGAGAGAGAGAGAGAGAGGGGGGAGTTGCACCACTCGGTTCACACAGGTGTGATTTTTTTTACTATTTTGAAAAACATTAGTAGTTCAACTAGCCAATCTACATTGACACATTGTGAGATTGTAGACTGGCCATTTTAACTATTCAAAAATGTTTTGCAAAATAGTAAAAAGAAAGGAAAAGAAGTTTAGGGATAAGGGGTTTAGCGGTGACGAAAATGGAGCCCATGGACTCCAAATATCTAAATAGAATAGAGGGAGGAAGTGGACATGGACTTACACGAGAGAGAGACGGGGAGCGAGAGAGAGAGGGAAGGAGAGAGAGGATATGTGTTATCGAGCATGTGTTTGCTTATGCTATGCATGCAGGTAATGCAGCCTGGAAACCAGACGAATCTGCCTGTGCAAAATGTATTAAAAAAAATAGCCCTTTGCGGATTTCAGTCTGGCCCTGATCGGTTGTGATTGGATTTCCCTGGCCCCGAAGTTGCGGGGCACCAATCAGGGCCCAGTATGCAAATATGGGACGAGGGCGAGGCATTTTTTTTAAACTGCCCCTTGGAAATGTTGAAAGTTGAGATTCCAGACTAATATCTACGCAGTAATATTGGCCATGCCAGGCTAGGTAATATGCATGCAGGTACCATAACTGTATGCATGTATTTGTATATGGCATGTGCATTTATTTGTGCATGTAGCGACTATGTGCAAACTAAACACATTTAATATATCGTCGTATACAGTATTCTAGTGTAAGCTCAAATCGCGTCGCTTTGTGCTGCATTTCGAGCTTGGATCTGCTACTTTTGATGCTTTTAGTGCGACGCTGTAGTGTGATTATGCAGGGCATTAATTCACCAAAAAACAAAAACGTTTTAAAATGTCTACATTTCTGCCCAACAGCATGACATAGTCGGAATTGAGAAGTAGGGGATGGGCAGGGTTCGAGTTATTCCTAATTTACAGTATACTTAGTGGTGTGCTACTGTATGTGCTTGAGTCTGGTTGGGGGGTGTGGAAAATGTGAGCCAGCCTGCCCTGCTGCAGGCCCATCAGCAGCAGTGGGTTGGTTTCCCAGGGACCAGGGCTCTGGACCTGGGCTCTGGACCAGGGCTCTGCGGTATCTCCTCTGCCCACATCAGTCACTCTGCTCCTGGGTGGGGTTTGGAGGACACTGCCTGCACTGTAGTGTACAGCAGTGGCTCTCAAACATTTTCATGTCAATTATCCCCAAATGTATTTTACTGTATTTTACTTTACTTTGTGCCAGGGATACCCCATCAGAAAAGATTTGTGTTCTTAATCATTTCTAAAACTATTCTAAAATCCATATGTTTTATGATATATAGTGCTGAGTGAGCTGGGGGTGGGGGGTGTATCTCCTTTTTTGTGCACAGTAAAGCCCAGAGCGTTTTGATCGTTTGTATATATTAGTAAGAAATATAAACAGCCTGAGGTGCAGTCCTGGGAACTTGTTTCTCATTGTGGTCCTATTTATTAAATTCATCAACATATCAAATAAATAACACAATAATTCATGTCATCAACAAATACAAAACACTAGGCCTGCCCTATCGGATCGGATCGGAAACGAAAAAAGTGTAGGCAACGCCTCCGTCACCCCAGCACCAGGACGCGTGTGCGCACACCCCATAGGGTCCCATTAAAAGTAGGATTAGACATAGAGATTCTTGTGAGGTTAGAATTTTGGTACACGGGTTAGACATAGTTTCTGGGTTTTGTCCTGCATTGTGTTGCATAATTTGCAGCTTGCAGGCTAACAACGGGGTATACATTAGATCCACTATTGATTTCTTACCACAAAACAATCAGTCTCTCTCTCTCTCTCTCTCTCTCTCCCCCCCCAATATATACTGTGTGATCATTATGTTCCCTCCCCTGAGCTGCTGTTCCCTGTATAGCCCATAGAGTGATAGTTTGTATTTTGTATATTTGTACATCACCATTACTGAGGTGTCACATGCTATTTAAAGTAAAGCAAGCCAAATCTTCTCTCTCTCTCTCTCTCTCTCTCTCTCTCTCTCTCTCTCTCTCTCTCTACTCCCTGTGTCTCTTCATCAGGTTGTTGCTGTTTTTCTCTCTCCCATCGTATGCTGAGTCGCTGAACACTACCGTCGCCTGAACGGTCAATATTTTCCAGGTAAGTCCCCAAGTTATTTTCCTCTCTTTTCCTGTTCTTTTCATTCATACCACTCGCTCTTGCTCTCTCTCGCTCTCTCTCTCTCTCTCTCTCTCTCTCTCTCTCTCTCTCTCTCTCTCTGTTTCCTTGCTGTAAAATAGCTGCGTCACTGTGTCAGATTATCTGGCATACAGAGAAAACTCTTAGCACTGAAAACATGAACACTCTCTGCCATCAGTTCTTTCCATCATTCTGTCCTTGCTCTCTCTGTCGCCGGCTGGTGTTGAGAAACGTGTGTGTGTGTGTGTGTGTGTGTGTGTGTGTGTGTAGGTGTGTTGCCTCATGCCAGATGCTTGTAGCATCGTGTGTTGAAGCTTTCTGATTCCATGAATTGAAGAGGATAAGTGTTGGACATTTACAGAACTGCGTGTTACGGCTACAACTATTGCCCTTATACTGACCAAGTGACCAGCTTCATCACACGGGTCAAATAGTGCTGTCATGATTTGAAAGAAACATGCCTGTCACTTTATCGGTCCCCCCTGTGTCTGTGTGTGTGTGTGTGTGTGTGTGTGTGTGTGTGTGTGTGTGTGTGTGTGTGACTGTGTGTGTGTGTGTGTCGTCATCTCTCCATCACTTAGAGAAGTAGCCCTGACACAGACATATTTCATTTAGAACACACACACACACACACACACACAGACACACACACACACACACACACACACACACACACACACACACACACACACACACACACACACACACACACACACACACACACACACACACATTTCGATTTCTTTATTTGAATCCACAAATTACAATTAATTTTACAAGGAAACAAATATAACGGGTTGACAGTTCATGTTCACTGAAGGATACACATGGCACCTCCTTCTCCACACAGACAAACTGCCTATAACAGCCGGAACAGAACAGTATTTGGCAAGTTGTTTGTCTTTGTTTTTTATCATGCCAGCTATTCTTAGACCACTCATGGTCTAAGAATAAGAATTTATGCACATGGCCCAGGCTTCCGAATATCAGTATGGCAAATCTACAGCGATACCCCAAGTTTGTTATACTTCCAAGTAATGGTTGATACTTGGAATATTTATCTTGGAATGCCTGGTCCATGTACAAATCAAAGACACAGCCCACCTCCAGAATCAGGACCTCCTTGTGACTGGTGTCAACAAAGACAACATCAGGTGTATTGGGGATGTTAGCAAAGACATTGCATGCACAGCTAAACCAATCTGGTAACACTCTTGAATGTTTATACATTGCTGCACTAGATGGCACATACTTTCGAACTGCATCAGACACTAGGTCAACAATCCAGTCATGGCGAGCAATATACAAGTTTTGTATGCACTACATCCATTTGTTATGTGTGTGATGGATTCTAGGTGTTGTTCAGAATCATGATGGTTTATACAGAGTGGAGTGTGGGTGTCGGGATACCAGATTGACAGATTGTACTTGGTTGGTAATACTTGCAGTCTTGCTTCGATGGTGAATTTTAAAACAGCTGAATCAACACAGGCCAACTTTCCCTGCCACGCCAATGTTCTTTGTCTGTTTCGTGCTAAGCAGAACCCTTCTTGCCGTTTCTTCCTGTAGTCTAGTGTCCGCTCCCTGGTGGGTGAGGGTAGCCTTCACTACCACGCTGGAGTCTGTAATTAATGGGCACATTTTCTTAGTTTTTTCCCATTTTAGCTGGACTCCTGTCCGATGGCAAAGGTCGTTGAGATCTGGCCAATCAGACCAGACACCGAAGCCCTTGGCTTGTGAGTCCAGTTTCCCAGAGTCTTTCCTCATAAAGCCCAGGAAGTTATTCTGGTCTGCAGCAGCCAGGGGTACCTTCCTCCTGCGCAGGTCCAGTAGGAGTGATGCCCTGGCCATTTCTCTGACGGTGCCATCATCATTATTGAGCATGTGTAGTAGGTGGCTTAGCCGTGTTGCTGCATAAGTCCACTCTACATTTGGGACCCCTAGTCCCCCTTCGCCATATGAAAGGAAGAGTATGTCTCGTGTGGAGTGTGAGTTTAGGCCAACCCATTTTCTGGCCAGCTGGACAGTTCTATTTGTCATGTCTCTCAGTGCATGTTGTGGGATGTGTACATTGGCAAATAGGTGTTGTATCTTTGCCAGGGCCACTTCTCTCACAGCCTCGAGCTTCATGACTATAGGGAGGGGGGACAGATCGATCAGGTCGAGTCGACGTTGAAACTCTCTAGTGAGCTCCTCGACTTGCTCCCCCCACTCACCAGCGATGTTGAACTTATGGCCCAGGTATGGGCGTACACCCTGATGGATTGTCCCATAATTAGGAAGGAGGGAGGCTTGTCTTTCTTGGCCTTGTACCAACGGTTGCCGCCGCTGCGGCGTTCGTGGAGCACGGCACATTTTGTGTGTTTCACCTCCAGCCCGGACCAGTTCATCGGTGCGTGCCAGCATGTTGGTGATGACGTCCTCCTCTCTTGATGACACCTGCACAGTGCACGTCGTCAGCATATCCCTGGACGGGGTTTGGGGACCGGACATATGGCGGAGCGCACTGATGGATCCATTTCATCCATTGGTTAAGGGCTAGAATGAAATTTACAGCACTCCATGGACAGCCTGTTTTTATCCCAACCTTGAGGGAAATTGGGTCTTTGAGCTGCTGCCCACAGATGACCTGGAGAAACGAGTCTTGGTACACATTGGAAATAATATTCACAAAAGGCTGAGGTAGATTTCCTCCAGTGCATTCAGCATCACCTTATGTGAGAGTGTGCCAAACGCATCTCTGAAATCCAGGAACACAGTATAAAATCTAGAGGATTCATGTTTGAAGTCATCTATTCCTGTTTTTAGGCAGAATACGTGTTCATGCATTCCCTGTCTATTGATATAGGCTTTCTGATGTGGGGAGAGTGTTCCTGTGTCTACCAGCCAGGGTAGGATGCGGGCAAGCAGGCACTTCATAAAGACTTTGTATATGGTGGGGAGTAAGGAGATGTCACGCCAGGTGGACGCATCATCTGGATTATTGTCTTTTTTTGGATATTGGATATTGCACGCTGTGATTGGCTGGAAGGTGTGTCATTCTGCATTGCGATTGGCTGGGCATCGCATAACGATCGTGCCACAGGGGACACCCATTAAGTGGCAGATAGAGGGGGGGAGAGAGAGGGATTGGGTACGTCATTTGGTATGTCATATCTAGTGGTGTCATGCTCGTTTCACACTGGACCACAGCGTGGTACAAAACAAATGGAGGTGCATGCGCAGGTACGGCACGGTAAACGTGTGTGCACGCTAGGACGCTCCCCCCCTAGATTCAAGAGGAGATCATAGACGCACCAGGTAGCCTACCCAAATCCAGTGGTTACTTGCATATCAGGTATACTGGCGGAGAGCGCGTGCTACTAGAGTCACAACGTGTCAAGTAACCAAATAAAATGGCTACTTTGCATAACAACAGGTATAACCGTTTACCTGGCCGTTCTCATGATACACAGTATGAAAGTAACACAGCAGTATGGCTCTAGTATGTACAGCTTCTGTGGTGTTCTGTTTGCACGCAACAAGAATGCCTCCTCCTCCATCGAAGAACAAGAGATTCGTCCAAAGCAAACCTTTTTGCTTCACTACTGCAGCACGGTAAATAAGTGGAGCAGTGCATGTTTGACCGCATGTCAGACCGTTGTTCCCGCATGTCGGATCGTTGGTCCGTCGGATTTGCGTGTACATCCCACATACGCACCTGTAGGCGCACACGCAAATGCGTGTGCGTCCATGTGTGCGCGTGACATCATTAAATTGCAGTTCAACCGGAAAAGAATATATATCACTATTACACCACTGGTCATATCCCTGAACGGGTATGGACAAGTACATATAATTTCGGGGGGTGCTTGATATGAAAAAGTTCGAGAACCACTGCTGTAATGTAATGTAATGGACAGGAAGAAGAGGAGAGCTTGTTATTGCCAGGCAGTCACTGCAGCAGCATGAAGAGCAGTGGTGATGTAATGGTCCAGACAATGTCTCCTACGCTACGCCCCCCCCCCCCCCCCCCCCTCTCTCTCTCTCTCTTTCTCTCTCTCCTGTATGTCTTTCTTCATCATTTCATACCTCCCTGTGTCTGTCACTACTAGGGGCTGTCACGATTATGACATTTTACTTGATGATTAATTGTTGCTTGAATAATTGTGATTGACAACGATTTAATGTGTGTCGTTGAGCATAATTGGTATACATTACGAATACAAAATACATTTCGGTTTGGCTTTCATAACTTGCATAATTGAATACATTTATACTTAAAAAAGCATGAATGATGATGATAGGTGATGATTGTGTAAGTGTGACATGCCTATCTGTCACATGCATTGCTCCCACTCTGTCTCTCTCTTTCTCTGCTACACTTTTCAATCTGCTCTCCTTGTCCTTTTATTGTCTGTGATCTCTCTCTCTCTCTCTCTCTCTCTCTCTCTCTCTCTCTCCCTCTCTCTCTCTCTCTCTCTCTCTCTCCAGGTGTACTGTATGCCACTGGTGCAAGTAACAGTATCAATGGAAAACGTTTTACTTCGAAATTCGGAATCGTTGATAATAAGAATCGCAATTTTTACATTCATCTATTTCTTCCAACACCCCTACTTTTTGCCACTCAAGTGTCAAAATTGGTTGTCACTTGTCACAGATGGATTCTTCATGCGTTTCTTGTTGTGTGCTAAACGTTTTGGAAGAAGTCATTTTGGAGGAATCGTGAAAACTGAGAAGGAATAACTGCAATACATTTTATTATTATTATCAGCAGCAAGGACTTTTTGTTTTACAGATCGAAGTATACTGTATACTGTATAAGCACTCTTTCATGACATAATTACATAAATTACATGACATGTCCTCCATTCATCAGATCAACCATACCACAGATCTGCCAGAAAGCACAGTGTTGAAGAGGCTTGCTGTGCTGCAGCATGGCATCCATCCCAGTGCACTTAGCATGCTGATGAATGAGTCGTGATTGAGGGGGGGCAAATCGTGTTTTTAAAGACAAAAGGGGTTGATGTTGGGTGTTAAATCTCCAGCCCCTGCTATCTGGGCCATGTTGTGCAAACCCAGCCAGAATGCTGGCATTTTGACTGACCAGTATGTGTGTCTCACTTGGGCTGCGACTATCAATTATGTTCTCAGTGATCATTCCTCTGAGAAGTGCGTTTAACTTTTTATTTTAAATAGCATATGAAATTAATTGGCTCAAATAACTTGCACCCCTAGGTAGAGTGGCAGTCAATCAGGAGTGCGCTGGTATCTGAAATAGGTGTGGACTAGACGTACACATGAAACATGAATGCTAAACACATGAACACACGTACACAATACACATGAATGCTAAATTTGCTTATTATAAGCGACAGATGTAGCCTAATCTAACACATATTTTTCTGTGCTGTCTTTGTTCAGAGATTGCATGAACTAGCGTTCCGACTGTAGATAATTTGCATTTCTTTGTGCTGTCATTGTCCAGTTCCTGTTTGAACCATTATGCCAAAGCTTGTGGTAAGACCCTATAGTTGGCTGTCCGGTTTCTTTTGGCAGTTACTGTAGTGTAGATTCATCAACTTATGATAAATTGTTACTTGTTACTAAAATGCTAATTCTACCTCATGGCACAGTACAGTATTTAATGCAAGTGTCCGTAAATTCTAAAAGACAACAAAATACTCGATATTTATATGCATCGCCAGGTCTATGAAAACAATCCCCAAAGAAGCAATTAGGCTAAGTTTTACTACCATATTTTTTTAATATTATATATACAAAAACGTTTATGGGGTCCAGATAACATTGGGAAGACAAGCCAAAACATTAGGAAACAAAATAAATACGTTATTTAACTACGGGAAAATTACCGGTTTTTCTGGCTGACGCAGATTTTTCCCGTGTGGGTGGAGCTTCATTTCCATCCACCAGCTGTCTAAAAACCAGGAAGAGACTCCTGCCGTGAGCGATTTATTTAGTCGCGTCTTGTCGCCTAGGTGTGGGTGTACTCGCGCAAACACTCACACGCACGCACACACACAGCATGGTTTCCTCTGCCATTGGTGCATGAATATGTGCGTGATTTGGTAAATGTGCACAATCTATGTAAAGCGCTTTGGATAAAAGTGCTATATAAATGCACCATTTACCATTTATGAATGAGAATGACTTTTTGAGCGATCAAAATAAGCGATTTAGCACAAGACTCAGCGAGCACGGCCGGAGCTGTGGTATGAATAGAAGGAATGCATTGAAGGTGTTGCAAAGAGGATTGCAATACATCACTGTGTAATACTAGGATTATATTATATTTAGACATTTCCCAGTGTGCTATAGAAGCATTGATGTTGTGCATATCCATGGACTCATATACATTGCAGCGTCTTTTCAGGCATACGGTATATAAATCCTGGTTCATTGCATAATAACCACCCACCAAGTATGGGGACTTCTTTTGTGGTTGAGACATGAGTTCAAAGAGCAGTGCTTTCTTCTCTAGCTCAAAGGCAACTACTGTACCGTGAATCGCTGTGTCTGTTCTCACAGACAGATGTACAGTACAGTGTACTGTAACTCCCAGTCCCACAGGTGGTAGCATGCAAATTCACACTGGTGCTAAAAGTACTCCCATGTTTATTCATATAAAAGTATCAATAATGCAATGTAGGAATACACTGTTACTCTTTAAACATTTAGTATTAGTATTGCTATCAAAATGTATAAAGTAATCACTTACAGTAGCGCACGCACACACACACGCAAAACATCCTGCTGTGTGCATTTAGTATTGGCTTAGTATGAAGTGGCTTGTGTGTGCGTGCGTGCATGTGGATGCATGTGCGTGAAGCGAAAAGACCATTACATTAGAAGGAAAGGACAAGGCTCTGTTCCCACATCTCTCGTTCTCTCTGGGGGGGGGGGGGGGGTGGGGGGGGGGGGGGGGGGCTGGGGCCGTATATATATATATATACGGATCCCGCTGCTAGGGGACGTTATTTGCTAGGTCCGTATATAACTATATATACGGACCCCAACGTAAACTCCGTGTAAATAATGGTTGAGCCCCACGGCAGCTTTTAACATTGTTCCGGTTGCTATGCAACACTTCCGTCACCACCAGCTATGGGACGTTAAAACGTCTTTCTGTTTACCTCGGTTACAAGCAGGATTTTCAAACCTCCATAAGTCAGAATTTTGGAGAGCTGTCCTTGGCCATCCAAAGTTCAGATGTCATTTTTTACTTTGTACCGCATCGCTCCCGACATGTAAACGTTTAAGGTAAAAGGTGTGCGCTTGGGCTAATGATAGCAAAGTGTGTGTGTTTAGTGTGTGTGTGGGGCGAGGGGGCGGGCAAACTCCTTCTCTTTAAAGTGAACGCTGATGGTGGCACTGGGAACTGGGATTTATGCTAACAGCTAGCCACAATAAAATAGTTAAATGCTATTTGAAATGCATTGCCACGTGTTTAACAAAATCTTGAAGACATTACAATAGATATTTTTCTTCACAAATCTTGTAGGGTCCCTGGACAAAACAGGTTTTCCAATATGCATTACTGCATATATAAAGTATCAAGTGTGTTTAATGTACTGTATCACGAGAGCTTGTGACTAAACAACTTTGGACCCATTGTAGAGAACACAGCTTCTTTGCATTTCCTGAAAAGTAACAGTTTTTTGGCCATATGAGGTTTCCACCCGAACGATAGGCTAGGTGTTTGTTCCCTGTTGACCTGGCATTTTGCAATTCTGCGGTCGTCCGGGAATACATGACCGTGTTGTTTATTTTGGATGCTTGCAGTTTAACATACAAGCTGGTAGATTGACAACTTACTTACTTACTTAGGCCTTTAAATTCCCTGAGGAACATAGGCCATTGATGAGTCTCCTCCATCCCCTTCGGTCTTGTGCCCTCTGCTCCAGTTGTTGCCATGACAGCCCTTGCGCTTGCGCAAGATTGACAAGATAACTTTTAATTACTGTATGTGCATCGTCTTAACATCCATCCATCCTTTACGGGAATAGGCCTAGGCTATAATACAGCAAAAAAACATAATTACTGTATAGTTAAATGTATCTGTTCGGTGTGTGTGTGTGTGTGTGTGTGTGTGTGTGTGTGTGTGTGTGTGTGTGTGTGTGTGTGTGTGTTTTTCTTCTTTCTTTTATCTGAAACATTTTCTAATATGAATTTAGCCACTTATACGATCTGTGCCTTTTCGTTTTCGGGGTCTTTTTGACTTGAAGTCAGCTTGTGTGGTACCTGGCCTTACTACAGTCATGAAAGTGTTACAGTAGAGTTCCACACTGGCTCCTCCCTGTGTCAAATACTAATAATCATTTAAAATGATGAGTACCGTCATTGGAACGCCAGAATACATGAGCAATCATTATTGATTGGGGATCCCTTGAGATATTTCCTCACTCATTTAAGTTTAGAGAAGTGGACAGAGTAGCTGATTCCTAATCAGTATTCAAGGACAACCTGGCCCCTGCAGGAAATTATTCAAAACAAAAGTGATGAATGCAGAACGTTCAAAGTATTATTAAACTCAACCATGATTGAATTGCATGAGAGCTGAGAGCATTGGTAAATATACAAACCTAAAATGACAGATACTGTACAAAACGGCAGTGGAGGTTTGAGCATCTTATCACTTCCGTTTTCATGCATAATCGGTACAGAGGCGCGCGCATGCAGAGCGATAAAGAAATACTCGTCTATTGTCAAGCGATTTTGCCGTGCCTGAGTGATGTAAAAAAAAAGAAAAAGAAAAAAAATCATGCTTCGGTTTATTTATCTCACATCTTGGCTCAAGATATAATCTCATTTTCCTCCCCCACTTTGAGGAGAATGGAGGCTGGGCAGAAGAACAGTGTTTAATTTAAACACATACTTTCTGGAGTCTCGTCAGCCCAGCATCCTTACTTGAGGTCTCTTGTTTCTGTTGACACTTGGAACCCACTGTATCTGAGCTCCAGAGCAATCAGCTAATGCACGGCCACATTAGGCCCAGGGCCAGACAACAAGCTCAGAGCTTGAAACCACAATGGAGGGAAGACAGCTGGTCTGGAGACTCTGTGAGGGCCTCGCCTGAACCGAGACAGCTCGGTGAAATCGGTTTTCCAAACCAATGGGACATCCGTCTGCGTCGCTCGGTGGGAACAAATACAGTACTTCATGGCATATCAAAGCTGCAATGTAAAATAAAATCTTCCTAAACATGCGGAACAAGACCGCGACCACATCAAGCGGGCCAAGAGAAACGTCGGTTTTCAATTTTTTTAACGGATTTGGTGTATATGGAAAGAAGTGGTCCAAGTACAGGTGCAAATCAAGTCGGTTTCACTGAGACTAGAGGCTTTAAGTGCTAGGGTAAGACTTTTTGAGAGGTTTGGGTTGTTTTCTTACCTTTATTATGGGCAAACTATTCCATTCCATGAGTTATTTCGCTCCGTTGTGTTGTTTATTAGCAATTTAAGAAATAAAAATAGTCGCTCATTGACTTCCATTGTAACGGGGAAACAGCTCTCAAAGTCAGCTCTTTTAGCACATAAACCAACGCAACAAAAGCTGATTCTGACAGTTTATGACAGTTTATCAGGAAAACTCATGCGGTTTTATTTTCGTCTTTTAAGATAGATTTATAAAGTTACTATTTTAGTCAGAGATAGACTCAAGCAGTACTGCGGCGTTCCCAACTCTCACGGGCCGTCTTGCGAGGTTTCGTTTGTAAACAGAAGTCTCCACGCTGTTTGAGATGCACCCAGCTGCATCCTCGCATATGAGCAATCCCAGACACAGACACTTTACACACTTCTTCTAAAGTCTCTCCCTCAAATACATCCATTGTGTATGGTTTTTAGTGACAAGCGGACGAGATAAAATCCATTTGTTTACTTCCCAATCGTTTCCAATAAGGAAGTGGTGTATATAGTTTTGGTCCAATCAGATCGTTTTGCAACAGAAGTGATTTGGTCGGCGTAGGCATACCTACCGGATCTTCTTTCTACACAAATGAGTCAAAACAAGACAAAGTTGACATTTTTTATTAAAAATAAAACCGCACGAGTTTTCCTGATGTCATGAACTGTCAGAATCAGCTTTTGTTGCGTTCGTTTATGTGCTAAAAGAGTGACTTTGAGAGCTGTTTCCATGCTACAATGGAAGTCAATGGACCCTATTTCTTAAATTACTAATAAACAACACAACGGAGCGAAATAACGCATGGAATGTAATAGTTTGCCCATAATAAGGTAAGAAAACAACCAAACCTCTAAAAAAAGTGATCTTGCCATTTAAGTGCTTAAACTCCAGTTGCCACTGATTTTGTAGAGAAATGAGGCTCAAATCAAGCTTGTTTTGAGCCAACTAGAAGAATCCGAGATATTACGATTCTAAAAACTGCGTTCCCAAAGACGGCATAAGCCAGCGGATTTTTATTTTATTTTATTTGTTTATCGCACCCGAACCGGAGTCTTACAAGCGCACAGGGAACACAATTGTGAACCATAATCAATTAAAATAGCCGTCACTCGGCGCAGATGGCGTTTGGACCCGGAGGCGTCAAAAGGCGATATCGGTGGTAAATGAGTAAAAGAAACTAAAGTGAAGCACTTAAGTAACCTGCAATGCATAAAAACCTCCCTCTCTAATCTCTCTGCTGTATAGCTCTAGGTCTGCCGCTCGGTGTTGTCCCTTGTTCCCATCACTGGCATACATGTGCAACCACATGTGACAGCCTCCCTCTCTGCGCCTGCCACTATACTGTTAACTCCTGGACCCTGACGCCAGCTCCACCACCTCTACCGTACATCTTTATTAAACCTGGAGTTTAAGTGCTGATGTGATGAGGAGAGCTGCTGCTGTGAAGGGGAGGGGAGGGGGGATCTGTTGGAGTCAGCAGTTCTATCGTGTGGGAAATGATGGCTGATATGGCTGAATTGGAATCTGGAGGATAGAATAGAAGGTTGTATGTGGGGGGAGCTTAGACCTGTCGTTCTCCCTAGCAAAATTACTGAAAGTTGACTGCTCACCAGAACCTGATCCAGGTACCACATCACACCAGTCCACGGTTAAACAGAATAATAGAAAGAATAGAGCCGCTACCTTTCCGAACTCCTCCAACGCCACACCCCCTCCTGCTCCCTCAGTTGTTGTTTTTTTAAGTAATTGACAAAACACAGCCTCCTCTCACATTAGAAGTACAATAAACACTTTTATTATCGGCCGTGAATAAAGCTTGTTTTGATTAAAAACAAAACCTGGGAAAAGAATCAGAGATAAAAGCATTGAAAAAAATGTAAACAACTGGAGGTGGATGGAGGCGGCCATCTTACTTCTGTTTCAATTCCGGTTTTATTGATCGCCTAGCAACCGAGATCGAGGCATATGTTGCATATTTTCATGTATCTAGTTGACTGCAAGCATGTGTTGTGTTTTAGTGCCCTGCTTGCAGTCCCCTCCAAATGTCCCTTTAGGGAACAATACAGCCTTGCATTGCACAAGTAATTAAACAGCTTCTATAGAGCAATGGGCCAGACAAAGGGCTCCCCCTATGACAATAATACCAGTGTTTTGGTACCATTTGATCGCACCATTGTCTTTGATATCTTTGCTAGAGTATGCTAGAGCAGAGCACAGTATCCCGGGATGTGTTTCTTGTGGTGTAGCGTAGCGTAGCGTAGCGTAGCGTAGCGTAGCGTGCGTGCGTGCGTGCTACTGCATGTAACGCCCGGGATTCGAACGCAGGTCTCTGCGTGGAAAGCTGTATTCTTAACCATTAGTCCAAAGGGGAATTTCCCTTGGCTGAAGGAGATATTAGGCTTTTGGTCATCAGGCATCAGGCATATAAATGTTGTAATTTTACTCCACCACAATTATTTGAAAACTTTAGTTACTAGTTACTTTGTAGATGTTGATTATTATTACATACAGTAACCACTTAAGAGTCCCATATACATTTCGGCCATTTGAAAATAGCCAATCTACAAGCTCATATATTGCAGTATTGGTACTATACGTTGAGTAAAGAATTTCAGTACTTTTTCTACCACTGGCTACAAACACGTTGTTTGGCACTCACTCACCAGATGTGTTCATGCAGCACAAGCTGCTGCAGATGTTTCATTCATGCATTTTCCGGGTTCGTCACGCAGGTTGATATGCTTTAATTAAAATGTCATGATCCAAACAGCTGACACAGCAGCCAGCACTGTTAACCTGTACATACTGTATTCAGTGATGGAAGAAATGCTCCAATGTTTTAACGTTGCTGACAGGCTGACAGGCTGAAACCCCATCTCTAGAAATTAACCTTTTTCCCCCGTAAATGAACGGACTATACTTGATCACACTACAGTGTCACACAAAAGTATCGACAGTCTGCAAGCCCGAAACGTGGCTTCAAATGCGCCCCAAACGACGCACGAAGCGAAATGTTTCGAGCTTGTCAATATTTGAATTTGAATCCAAGTTTCCACCAGACAGAGACAACAGATTACTATGAAAACCTGCAAAACCTGTAAGTGACGCCGTCAGTGACGCCATCACGCTACCATATGACAGTCAGTCCGTCACGGTTTGTGACACGTCATGCCACGATATATGGTTGTCAGTCCGTCACGCCTCGTGACACGCTCCATATATGGCCGTCTCCATCACGGCACTGACCTCATCAAACCCTGGATATCCATACATGGAGAAGACTGGATCATCACCTAGATCTGCATATATGGAGCCGGCAACTCTACAACTGACCTCAAACCCTTAGATCTCCATATATGGAGCTAATCTGTTCTGACATTCCCATTTTTATTCCACGATTGTGCAACCCTTTTTTCACCCAGTCTCAATTATCTAATGTAATCCTGTGCGCTACACTTCCTCTGCCAACCTGGGGGGGCAGCGGACTGACCTCAATACACTGCCCCCGCTGCCACCCTTAGATCTCCATATATGGAGCTGACCTGTTCTGACATTCCATATGTTAATCTGACCTCATCAAGCCCTGTACACTCAAGACACACTCAATACAGTATATGGCCAGAACAGAATTAATTCGATATGTTGATCTGACCATCATGCTGGCTGACCAACCAGACAGTGCTTGCCCAGCAGTGTGGCTGGCATCTCCCTTAGAGATAGGGTGAGAAGTTCAGTCATGCGAGAGAGACTCGGAGTAGAGTTGCTGCTTCTTCGCTTGGAAAGGAGCCAGCTTACGTGGTTCGGGCATCTGGTTAGGATGCTTCTTGGGCATCTCCCTAGGGAGGTCCTTGAGGCACGTCCCTCTGGGAAGAGACCCCGGGGTAGACCAAGGCGCAGTTGGAGGAATCACATCAACTCACTGGCGAGAGAGGGACCTCTGGAGCTCTCTGGTGGAGCTGTTGCCCCCACAACCCGACTACAACATGGAAAGGATTATGACAATTCTAACAATTATGTAAAAAAAAATGTATTATCTTAAATAATTGCGATTAGGCGATTATGTAATAATTGTGACAAGCATACTTGGAATGGTTGATACAGCAACCGCTGAAAATCAACACAAAATCTATTCACAGAATATTGATTCAGTGCTTTTGATTTGCAGGTTTGACTCGGAGTCGGAAACCATCTGGGCTTTCAGCGTCGCTTCGGCCACATCCGTGACTTCTGACTTCTACATCGAGAGACACGGAGAGAGAAGGAAGAGACAACTTCTACATCTAGAGACCCACGGAGAGAGAGAAGGAGAGAGACGGAGCCAGAGAGAGCTCTGTCATCACCTAGCTTCACTCACCACCAGTCGTACAATCACATCAGTACCTAACAGGTACTGTACAGACACTACAGCAGCACCCATATTCATAGAGCTGTATCGGATTGGACCGTCTCCCGCTGTTTCTTTTTGTAACGGGACTCAAACGGGGCTGGAACACGCAACACGCTGTCAGGCCAAAGCCTATATGTGGCATTCGCCTGGACCACTTGGCCAGCGGGCGCCCTATGTCTCCTGATTTTTTACCTCATAAAAACCTGGCATCCCTACGTTGGGCATGATGTAATTATATACAGTAGGCATGTCATTATAATGTCATTAAATGTCATTATAGGCAATGCTCATGCGATGTAGAAGTTTAATTTGTCTGTCAAAAAGTAAATTGTGTTTTTATTATGCGCCTAACGTAACTATGCGACCATCACATCTACGTGGCAGCACCGATCCGATTTGAAAATGTTTTACGCCAGATTATATATATATATTTTTTAGAACTACTGTTCTGTAATGTTGCTTAAAGCTGCTATAAGCAATAATTATGTCAAAAATGTAATGACCCTACAGCTTTTCTTGATAAAAAAAAAGACTAATGATTGTTCGGAGTTTTGTGGATGAAGCCCTCCGAAAGGCTAATAACAGGCAGCACACACGGGCATAACTCGTGTTAGTCAATTTATTAAAGACCACAGGTCATAAACCTGGAAGAAAATGAAATAAAAAATGGCATTACAATAATATTCTTTTGAATATAATGCAATAATTAACAATAAACAGTACAATACTATTTTAAAGACTTTCACAATATATTCTCTCTCACTGAACTACTAAATATAAATGCAAACTTCTCACAGCTCCTCTCACTACTGATACAGACTGCACTGCACTATAAAGAAAACTGGCATCATAAATATATTCCCTGAATATACACTATGCAGTACACATAATCAAACATACACATAGATATATATACACATCATGTACATTGGAATATATATAAAGTAAACAATGCACAACTTCTCTGTTACTACAACGGGCTGAAATCTAGCATTAACTACAATACCCAGAATGCAATTCACCAAAGTGCCTTGCGCAGACCGCACGCACGCACGCACCATGCCGGCCGGCACGATGCTAATCATTACTATGGCTCAGAGTCCGTATGTTTATACTGACGTGACTTTTTTATGGACGTTCAAAACACCACCACGCAACAACACAGCCTACAGGACTTCTCCACCACCCACCACGATGCTAATCATTACTATGGCTCAGAGTCCGTATGTTTATACTGACGTGACTTTTTTATGGACGTTCAAAACACCACCACGCAACAACACAGCCTACAGGACTTCTCCACCACCCACCACGCTACAGTCCGCTAAAGGCTCATACATAGTCTGGATTTACGGTGGTGGGGTGACCACCGAACTACAACATGACGTCACGAGCCGCGGTGAAGAGCAAACCACCGCCACCGCTCCAGCCCTTCTCTCTGTTTTTACTCACCACCGCTCAAAGTTATTTCAGCTCCGGTGGTCAGCTCACCACCGGAGCGGTGGTCACCTTACCACCGAAAATCCAGACTATGAATAGGCCTTCAGTTTCCCGACAGAGCAACTTGTCTGAACAGCCAGCGCTGGCCACAGCTAAACGCCGGCATTGCTACATAACAATAACAATCACTGCAGCCCATGCACCGCTCGCTCAATACTTGCGGTATCAAAATGCAGACACAACGCGATAATTGTACTGTGATAATACAACTGCACAAATGCTCATAGCAAACATTATACATTCACACACTACATTTAAAATCTAACTCACCAACGGGCTGTGTGCTCCTGCCGACAGATCGTAGAATGCGATGAGTGACGCTCTAACCAACCCTTCATACGGTCGCGGTCGCACAGTTGCGCATGCGCAAACCACTTCTATCAAAGGCATATCAATCATACTGACACATTAAATAGAACAAATGTATTAAGCATAATGTAAACGATGAAATTAGGGTTATGAAATTATTAAATAGGACAATTATGAAGTAAACATCTTTAATATTACTTATTTTTAAACCAAAACCCAAAAGAACCGAACAATGATAATGATGTCACTGGTTTTTGAAGTGTCCGACCACAGCCCCCCTATGAGACGAGACTGAGTAGAAAAACAATTACCGGTATACCATTTTATCATGAGCATACTTTATGAAGATAGATTGAGAATGAGTGAAGTCGTCCTTAAAATGAGTAACACTTGTAATGCAATTAGATGCATAATGAACATCAGCTGTGTGTCGAGGAACGTTGAGCTACAGATATATCATATATCATGATTCGTGATATTTTTTCGTGACTTGTTATCATGCATTAAGTTTTCGTTTGACAGGAAGTCATTAATATTAGACTTTTAGGGATTTTTGTCGCGGTGTTGCTGGAGGCTCAATTTCGGACCTCTCCACTCTCCAGTTAAAAATGTTCCTCTGCGCGCCTGATTGTGGCCATGGAAATGCTCGAGGAGTGTGAAAAACATATTTTTGTAGCTAAATTGGACAATCTGGAGCTGTAGCCGTCGGACACTGTAGGCCTACTATTAAGCCTCACAACATATCCACTGTCAGTAGCCTAGTCTGTATGATCATTACTGGTGACAGATTGTGACTGGTGACAGCTCTGTCTGTCTGTCTGTCTGTCTGTCTGTCTGTCTGTCATACTGTATGTCTCTTTCCATCAGTATGTGCCATTACAGTACGTTCCATCCTTCTTGACACTTAATAAAATCAACACTCGACCCCAACTACAGTGTAGCTCAGAGTAAAAGAAAGAGAATGAGGGGGGAAAAAGAGAAAATTGCCTTTTGTCTGTGCGCACTAAATGGCAGCGTGGGTGGATGTATGTGAGCGCTGGGTGCTCATAGGACACAGAGTGGGAAGAAGAGAGCTGTTCTACTGAAAGACAACATGTCCATCTCTATGTGACCCAAATAAAACAAACTAGGGCTGGGCAATTATCAGAAAATATATCCACACCGATAACTGACTTAATAGTCCTCATGTAGGTTAATCAAATAATTGAGACGTTTTATTGCTTCTTTCACATCAATGTCTTACTATTGAACCATGGGGCTTAGTTAATGAGGTGTAAGTGAAGATGTTGTTGTCATGTGACGTGCTCTTCTTAAAGATGGAGTGCCACAATTTCTGTATTTTTCCAGTTTTGCATGTGTTTATGAGGTGAGTCAAACGGGCCAATGATATAAACACTGATAGTGTGACGTATAACTATTGGACGCACACACACGCACCTCCCCCTCATTATATATATTTTTAAATACTACAACCTGTGGGCGGAGCTGCCACATGATACACACGTGAGAATTTTGAGCATGCAGGGCAGGGTGCTCTATACTTAATAATAATAATAATAATAATTTGAGCATAAATACTTTTTATTAGCACATGCATTCCATATATTCCATAGGGCTGGACCACAGCTTATTAGAGTGCAGGGTTTAGGCCTATTATAAAAACATACTCAACTGCTCCACCTGCTGGTTGATTTCGGAACTACTTTTCCAATATTCGCAAAACAAAAAGGGCATCTAAAGGATTTGAGACAATATCGGTGGCTCCCAACTGTACTAACAAACTGTGTGACAGCGGTCAAACAATCATTTGATTTTGACACATTACCTACCAGCTGACAGCAGTTGTGATCAATGTAGAAAGTGTTTTTTCAGCCCGTCCGGAAAAACAGACACATGTAGATTACCGCGACTGCCTTCAGATTTTTCATACGATGTTCAGATGGTAATAATTTGACAATAAACCGACACAAATACTGACGTGGGGGGACCAACTCGAGACATCTCATGCAGGGTCAGAGCTAGTATGGGCTACATAACATAAAGCAACTGTTTGTCAATAATAATAATAATAAAAGACGAAATCTGTGCCTGTGGGCACTGGGCAGAAGTGTATTATCAAGGGTGGAGATGGCTCTAATGAATGCACATTACTACACAGTACTTTTATGTGCATACTGTAATATACTGCAGCTTACATTTCCATTTCCAAGTAAGGGGATGTAGGCTATGGAAATGAATTAGACGGGCTGTAAGGCAGTGTTGTTGTTTTTTTTTTGTTTTTTTTTTTATATTTATTTATTCAGGGAGGTGTACAAAGTTAGTTTCACATCGTCATTGTTGTTGGTGACATTCCCCGCCTTTTTTTTTTTTTTTTTGCAACCCTTCCCCTTGGGCTGGGCAGAGTGACCAAGAGTGGTCACGCTTGCTCAGCCCACCCTCCCGTTCACCCTCCCACCCTCCCATGGGTCACAGGGGAGGCAGAACACAAGAACCAAAATAAATGTAAATACAACACAATAAGGAGAAAACAAATAGTAAAGTAAGCAAGATAAACAAAAAAGAACAACGAATGAACAAAATAGAAAATAAATAAAAAACTAAAAATAATAAAGGAACGTGACAAACAGAAAATAAGATACAAACATTATAATATAGCCTACTGCATATCTCCTTGGGACGTTGAAATTGATGCTGGGCAGTTAGATAAAATTACAACTGATCGCTCGGGAGTGTTTCCAAGCCGTTGAAGTATGTTATGAAGGGCCGCCATCTAGCATGGAATTTCCCGATTGAGCCTCTAGTTTTGAATTTTAATTTTTCGAGCTTTATGAAAAACATCACGTCTACCAGCCAGGTGGATATAGGTGGGGGGGAAGGGGATTTCCACATGAGCAGAATCCTCCTTCGTGCCAAAAGGGAGGTGAATGCGATTACATCTGCATGGGTGGATTGAAGGATTAGTGTGTCACTGGGGACCCCAAAGATGGCTATGCGAGGGCATGGTTGGATGTCCAGTGCCAGGACATCTGATAGGGTTTTAAAGAAAGAGACCCAAAATATATATAGTTTAGGGCAAAAAAAGAACATATGACTAAGATCAGCAGGGGCGTGGTTACATCGGTCACATCTGTTGTTCACATTAGGATATATCTCTGCTAGTCGGGCTTTGGAGTAATGGATCCTGTGGAGGACTTTAAACTGTATAAGACTCAATCGTGCACACGAAGTGGAAGAATTAACCCTTTCAATTGCCTTACCCCACCAATTGTCCGAGAAGGTTGTGTTAATTTCATTCTCCCAGGCGGCTCTGTTCTTAATTGTATTTGTATTACTGTTGAGGGATGTAATGCTAGTGTAAATATTAGAGATGAGTGAGTTCTGATTGGGGTTAAGTTTTAGTATTTTTTCCCATGGTTGAAAAGTTGGTAATGATGGGAAAGAGGGAAATTGTGTGGATATATAGTGTCGCACCTGGCAGTGTTGTTTTTGGCAGCAAATTTTGATTTTAGTTTGTCATAGTTTTCATTTAGTCACCTGGAATGTTTGTAGTTTTAGTCGACTAAATATATCATGGCCTTGATGCCATCGTAATGACTGTTTTTACACTCAGATTTAGTCCGACAGAGCGTCACAGTATAACTCTATGGGGACACAAAAGCGACACAAAGTAGGACCCGGAAGTATCTCTGGATACATCACGGCTAAAATACTGAATAGTTCATAGTGCATCAATGTTGCCGGTGTTTAAAATGCCGGTGTCACTAGGGGGCAGGGGTGGAAGGGAAGCCAGAATCATTGAGCAGCCTGGCAGCTGAGGGGAAAAAACTTTGTCTGTGGTGGGCTTGTAGGTCTCTAGTAACTAAGTTACTAGATCTCAAGTAAGATCTTTACATACAGTGCTGTGGAATTAAAAACAAAACAAGGCATTAAAGTTAGAACAGAAAAAAAAGCTGCAAATCATCTGTCAGGTGGAAACCTCATCAGTCCAAAAGTCCTTTTCAGGATTCAAATACAAAATGTTAAAATATGGAGATGATGGGTTTCTATACCTGACAACAACTAAATTCTTCAATTAGTTATTACTTAATAGCATTTTACAGTTGTTCTTAAAACTGAATGGAGTGTTTAGTGAGACTCGCACCGTCGCACGCATGCGCAAACATACTGTGTACACACACACACACACACACACACACACACACACACACACACATAGAGACACACTCATATTCAGCCTCAGTCGCTTTCCCCTACTGCTTTGAGCTGCCCCCCCCCTGAGCTGAGAGCCCTGCAATGCAGCATCTAACTGTGACTCACACACAGGGAGGGAGACATACACACATGCATGCGTGTCTGCACACGCACACAGAGAGAGACAGAGAGAGAGAGAGAGAGAGGGAGAGGGAGAGGGAGAGGGAGAGGGAGAAGAGAGAGAGAGAGAGAGAGAGAGAGAGAGCAAAAGAGAGAAGGTGGGATGTGGGCTGCAATCAGTGCGTAGGAGGAAGAGGAGTGAGTAGGAGGAAAGTTACCAAAGGGAGTAGCAGGTGGGAGGTGGACGCACTGAAGTAATGATGGAAAGGAAAGGGTCACCAGTAAATAACAAGTACACTGTGAAAATGCACGATGTTTTCCCCATATAGCAGATCTACAAGCTCACTTTGTGCTGCGCTATGAGCTTGTTACTAGAAGCTTGCGCGCCTGTGGCATGCTCACGTCTAAGGCCACACATCTGTGTTGTTGTTGTTTCTCTGTGAATATGACCGATTAAGACACACACACAAAGCGTACATTTTGAACGAAGCAGACAGCGATGCTGGGCAGGTTGTGTGGGTGCTCGCGATGTGTCTTTGGCAACTGACCATGTTTTGTCCGTGCTGGGCAGGTATTGTAGTCGCTCTGTAATCGAGCAAGGATAGAGAGAGGTAGGTAAACTACAGGGAGAGCGAGCGTTCCGTGCTCACCGCAGTTCTCGGACAGCCCCGCTGTGATTGGTCTGTAGTCGAACAGCCACAGTAGTACTGTGACAATGGCCCCCAGAAATTGGCATACCCCTACTGGGCTTAGGACCAAACACAACATAGTTTTTCCTCATCTCTAAGACCTCCCATACATGGAATGGATTCTTGTATAAAAATATTTTACTGCAAAAGTGGTGAAATTGATATTTAAAGTTATACACCTCAAACTAAAAATACAGCCTGTCCGTCTGGAGATTAAGGCATATAAACTCACGTAGAGTCACAATGGAAGCTCTGAGAGGTTTACAACTTGGCATAATTGAAGCCAGGACATCCCTCTACATTCTAAAAAAAGAATAATGTCAATATGTGAATGTAAATATGAGATACTAGAATTTCGCGGCCGCTTTGCGGCCGCTCATCCCAGAGTTACTTTGCCGCGCACTATGGGAAGAAGGAAATTGTGTCCAAATAATGTCCAAAATATGCCATGTTTTCCTGTTTATTGTTGTGGAAATGAAAATATAAATGACAGAAAGCGGATATACATTCGTTTTTGAATGTTTTTTGTTTTCTAATGCATTTAGTATAGCCATGATGTGATGTGAGCATTTGTAGGCCTAGCCTACACTTTGAGTTAAATCAACACTGGCTTTTGGCCATGTAGACTGCGGTCCCCCAGGAGGAAGTCACTAATGTTGCTCTGGAGAGGGAAGTCTGGAACACTCTGGTGGAGCTGTTGCCCCCGCGACCCGACTACGGATAAGCGGTTGAAGATGGATGTATGGATGAATGGAGACTGGGGTCCCAGTCCAGAGATGAAAATCATAATAAAATGGCCTAGGCTACTTTCTATCAATTTGGAAACAGGGCTTGGTTTAGAAAAGCCTATATTTTGCGCTAAAGTAATTATTGAATAACATATAAATGTAGGTTTTAAGGCTAGAATGGCATTGTAGTGGACTGTAGTGAGAGGCGAGATTGTCTCTCCTTCATTGCGGGACTGCAGGACTAGTCTGGAGATAGTTAGTCGTGAATCAGCTTCAGTCAGTGTTTTGGTTCGTACCTGGAGTTGTGCATTATCTCCGCTGTGCACAGCAGCACAGGGGAACTGTCTTTAATATATCCATGGTCGTTTTCAGTTGCTTTCCATGTGCGACACAAAAGTACCATGTGTTTGTTTTTGTAATAGCCTACTGCAGGCGCAGCCATGCTGATTCACGTAATCGCGTAGGACAAAACGAAACCAGCCGGACAAACATTAATGGCATTTTCAAAATGTCCACAAGTTGCGACGGACCCGAGTGATTCTTGCAGCGCGCTGATAGCTAACACTAGTAGTGTGTGTGTGTGTGTGTGTGTGTGTGTGTGTGTGTGTGTGTGTGTGTGTGTGTGTGTGTGTGTGTGTGTGTGTGTGTGTGTGTGTGCGCGCGCAGTGTAGCCTAATGGGGCTTTGCTAGGCAGACAAAGTAACGCAACAGAGTTACAGAATCAAACCACTTTGCAACCAAACTACAATACACAAGCTATCTCTCTGGTGTTGTTCAATCATGACTGTGTGCTACACAGTGACAGATTTATTATGCTCTGGACGTTCCTGAGCCGCGCGCACGGGCGCATGTTAGGGGGAACACTAACATGCGTTAATTGCGTTAAATATTTTAACGCAATTAATTAACGCAATTGATTAATGCCATTAACGTGTTATTTTTGACAGCCTTAATATATATATATATATATATATATATATATATATATATAGAATATTAGTGGTCCATGACATGAAAATGTTTGAGAACCACTGCTCTAAAACAACATTGGACAATGATGTTTGACAGTTTCTGACTTGATCTGGCCTGTTAACATTTTCATAGACCTGGTTGCTTGTTTCCCTCTCAGTCAATGTGGCAACCCTGGTCAGAGCCGTGTTGACTGTTGTGGTCCTGTATGATGTGATCTAGCTTAGCACACAACAGCTAGGAGGATGCAGCAGGCTGATGCTGTCATGTTTAACAGTATTTTGCGCAATTTATGTCCCCAAATTTATGGATATGGACTTATGGCTCCATCGCTGCCACTTTCTTTAGTAGAAGTAGAAATGTAACGTGTTGCTGACTGTTTACGGTACCTCCCTCTCACACGCGCGCGCGCGCACACACACACACACACACACACACACACACACACACACACACACACACACACACACACACAGCTGTCGTCCTCCCACCGACGTCAGCTGTTCATTTATCTCCTTATTCATACACGCTTTGAGCTGAGAGAAGCTATAAAGCGCCTTTTAAATATGACAATGCTGTATGGTTTGACAGCTTAAATCCGCGCGGCAGTGTTGTGTGTGTGTGGGACATGGGGTAGTGTTGTGTGTGTGTGTGTGTGTGTGTGTGTGTGTGTGTGTGTGTGTGTGTGTGTGTGTGCGTGCAATCAGAAGTACTGGCAGTAGCGAAATAACAAACGCGATCTGTCTAATCGTAGTAGTTAGGGACAAACCAAGTATTTTCTAAGAACAATGTTAATGTAACTAAGACATTCACTGAGCGACCTATATTTTAAATGCAGAGATTTAGAAGGAATAAGCGAAATGGTGAGGCGACTATAGGTAAGGTTTCTCTGCGGAGAGAGAGGGAGATCACATTACAGCAGCCAAAGAGGGAGGGGGGGGGGGCTGAGAGCTAGTGACGGGTGTGGCTTGGTTGAGTTGGTTTAGTTTTCATTGGCTAGTGGCCACAGGCCACATGGGCACATCTTTTCATTGGCCACATGGGCACATCTTTTCATTGGTTAGTGACACACTTTTGCGCCACGTGACAACTTCTCCAATATAGAATAGATAGTCATTTGAACACATACCTACAATAGGCGAAAATGTAAATCTGTATAGTGTCTTCTTTACTTTGCAGTGACTCTGACATGGATTGTCATAGCAACACATATGAGGGCTCGTAGGAATGGTGTGGTTCTACTGTATCCAGCAATACCAATTGTGTAACTGTAGCTTGCATACTCGTGGAGTTATGGCACTAAACGTAAATTGTGTCCCAAATGGGGGGAATAAAACAGTCCTAATGAAATCGACAGTATTAGTTAGTGTGGTTGCTCTAGAGTCTAGGCAACACACTATTGTTCTCTGTCCGATATTTTTTTGCCAACAAGGTGCTTTTTGAGGGAGGTTTAATGTTTTTTTTGTTCAATGTTTGTTTTGAAAACGCCATTGCCAATGAAGGGAACATTTGCATATTGTCCCTCATTACGTCATATTGTCTCTTTATTGTTAATGGCATTTAATGTGTTGGCACCGTTTTACATCACCATTACATCACCTAATCAACATGAGTTAGACTCAGGGTTGGGAAGTAACGGATTACATGTAATCCGTTACTGTAATCAGAGTAAAAAAAAAAAACGTAACTGTAACGTTTTAAAATGTGTAATCTGGATTACAGTAACGGGGGTGTTGTAACAGGGGTTACATGAGAATTACATTCTCCCCTTCCCCTCATTAATTTTACAAACAAGTTATAAATTATTATAACACCAAACGGAATGGATTGGAGTTGAGCGCAGCGCGCACCTCTCTGACTCTGTGTAAAATCCTCACAGTGGAGGCTGCTGCTGCGTCAGGGCAGTGTTGCCAATTTGCGAGAGAAATAAGCAACCAGGTCTATGAAAACAAGCCCAAAAGAAGCGACTATAAAAGGCCACACGAGCACTTCAAAGCTATATATATCGTCCATTAAACAATGTGCATATTTATATATGTTGGCTATTTGAAAATAGACGATCTACAAGCTCACAACCGTTCTACCATTATTTACAAGCAACTTCAGAAAAATAAGCCCAATGTGGCTTATAATAATCAGACCAGGCAACACTGCAGAGATACTACTATGATCAATGTTATCCAACTCGGGATTCCTGGATCTCTGCCCTCCACAATTTTCTCTTTTTATTATTTACTTTATTTAGGAAAGCAATGTACAGTAACGTATCACATCCCTTATACAAAACAAACACAATCAATTCTCATATTCTCCCATGTCCTGTGTCTCTCTTAAGTTCTACCAGTATTAATAAGACAAGACTTATGGAACAATGCAATTAAAGCCATTCATTTCTGTAGGAGTTGATATCATTTTCCATAATAATTTGGTTACAGTCAAGTTTTTACAGTATTTGGGTCCATCTGCTCTATCTGCATCGTGTTGCCTATATGGGTTTCTTCATAAACTGACACAGAAAATATTTTGGAATGTGAAAAGAACCTTGTGAAGTCTAGTAGCTATTTAGCAAGCTGGAGTGACCTAGCTTTAAGATCCATTTAGTGTAACAGATCCTGTCCAGTAGCCTAATAGCAAAGCCCAGACTGTGTTTCACCAGAATGGTTAGTAATCACTTGTAACAGCATGGTTACTGTGCATAGTACCTAACAATAGTGTACGGTCGGGTCAAAACATTGTTGATTGATGAATTCTGAACCTGAAGTATTTTTTCTTTTTACCAGAATGGAGTGTGATGTACAAACATTGGATCCAAATATTTGTATCATCTGTGGTAAACGTTTAGAAAAAGTAAAGAAACAAGATCCATAATGTCACAAACCCCAAAGCAGATGCAATGGTGCTCAACAGAGAGATGATGATGATGAAAACCCTGGCTCCAAATACAGAAAATATACTTTCCTTCAAATTAAAGATATCTTATCATGTATCAATGATACATAAGATATCTTTAATTTGATCTTTAATCATGTTGCTGAGCAAACTACACCATTCAGAACAAGTTGCAAATGTTGAGAGTGAGAGTATGCCTGCACTTGTCTCATCAAGAAGACTGAATAAGGTTGATAATAGTAACAGAGACAATGAGGAAGGTTGATGAAATTGTATCGTCGGCTCCTCTTGTATTATATAAACATCATAAAAGCTACCTCAAACCTCTCAAGGAAATAAAGCAGCTGCCAGACAAAACAAAGAATCAGAACAGCAGACCAAATGTTCACCTATTTTAATTGAATTAAATTAAAGTGATGACACTAAACTAAGCGTTATGATGACATACTGAAGACACATGGTCCATGATTTTCTTCATCAATATATCTGAAGCTCAACAGCTCTGTTTCTTCTTGGACGTGCAGCTTCTATCAGTGCATATTCCGTGGGCACACTTTCAGAGCATACCACATCAGACCTGTCAGCTCAATCTACAATTCAAATTGTAATGTATGAGATTTTCCTTCAGTTTCCAGGATCTGTATTTAGACCATCATCACATCTTCCTCAGAGCTCAGAGTCTTCATTATGTCATTATAACTCCCAGTCAGAGGTTATATACTGTATGATATTTATCTTCATACGATCAAGTTATGAGAGCAGTGTTGGTATATGGAGCCAGGGTTTTATGAACATCATCATTTCTCTGTTGAGCAACATTTAGTGTTGAAGGTCTTCTACTGCAGAAGTTTTGACATTATGGACCGTGTCACTTTCCTTTTAAGGGACCAAGAAGACATGCAGTGACTTTGGTCACTTCTTGTTTTTGTGTTTATTTTTCTTCTCCTTCTTCTCCTTCTTCCGCCAAAAATAGCTGTTCTGACTGAACCGTGCAGTCGCTTTTCGTGAAACTCTGTAATCTGGTAGAGGGCCATGCCAAACGGTGACTATGTGAAGCCCATGACCATTGGCCAAATGGTGGCGCTATAGCGAGAAGATTGACAATTAAGTTGAAAATGCAAACTTGGTGGTCCTGCGAACGTGCATATCTCATGAACCGTTTGACCGTTGGCAATGACACTTTGATACACATATTTGTCTCCTCATGCCGAACAACTTTCGTGTTCTGACTTTTGACCTGACCTTTAGATCACCCACCATTTTGAAATATATGAAAACCATTTAAAATGTATCTTCTCCCAGGATCTTTGATCAAAATGCACAAAAACATCTACACGTGACTTATACGAACAAATAATCGTAACAGATTTATTTTAAGTGAAAATAATTCTGTTTTGTGAAACCTCTCATGCACCTAATACGTCTACCAAATGCGGTTGGTAGAGCTAATACCTATACTGCATGATGTTACTGTATAGAATGAGTCAACTGACAGTGTCTGCTTAGCTCAGTCGGTAGAGCTCTCACCTTTGGACCACAGGGTCACTGGCTCAAATCCGGGTAGCGACAACTCAGCCTGTGATTCTTATTTGTGCATATTGTCTCTCTCTCTCCACCCCCCTCTCTCTCTCTCTCTCCACCCCCCTCCTCTCTCTCTCTCTCTCTCTCTCTCTCTCAACCCCCCCCTCTCTCTCTCCACCCCCCTCTCTCTCTCTCTCCCTCTCCTTGGTCCCGCCTTATCGCTGCTTGCAGCTATATTTAAATTTGTATTTGGATGTTTTTTTAACCATGTTGTAATAGCGACCGCACATCACATTTACTATGAAAACATAAATGTCCTCTCAGTCAGTTAGTCACCTTGTGACATCACGTGACATCATCAGGGATGGAGATCCCTCATCAATATTAAGCTCATATATAGGAATGCCCTGATTGATGACATCCCTGATGTCATCAATATTGGCCAGTGACTCTACATCTGACCTCAAACCTCAAACGCTTAGATCTCCATAAATGGAGCTGACCTGTTGAGCTGACATTCAAACCCTTAGATCTCCATATATGGAGCTGACCTGTTGAGCTGACATTCAAACCCTTAGATCTCCATAAATGGAGCTGACCTGTTGAGCCGACATTCCATATTGTTTGTTGATCTGACCTCATTAATCCCTGTATACTCAAGAAACGCTCCATATATGGCCAGTACAGAATTCATTCCATGTTGATCTGACTCCTCATGTCAAAGCGCCAGCGCTCGCCCAGCAGTCTGCTGTCACCCAGGCCGATGCGTGCACATGACCTCGCCCTTTTCTCGCCCTCAGGTCTACAGTGCCAGGGTTCTACTGTAGTCAATGGCTACTGGACATGCTCTGTTAGGATGTTACACTAAATGGAACTTAAAGCTAGGTCAGATAGCTACTTGATTTGCCATTATTCCAATCTTTTCATATTCCAAGACCAAAATATTTGCAATGATTTACCTGTCGGTTTATGAAGAAAGCCATAGGCAATACAATGCAGATGCGGTGGAGCTAAATACAACTTTACCTTAAGAAAACATGTTAAATGATTATATCAACTCTACATGAATTAATGACTTGCTGGTATGAGGATAACATTGAGCATGGAGCTTGGTTTCCCTCATCCAGGTGTGCTAAATAATAGTTAGGTAGTTCTATTGTAGGGCTGCATTTATCTCTGTAGCCTACTATTGTTTAAGCTGCATATATACTTTCACAATTTCTCATTTGTGACATTTCATATATTTTAGGGACTTCTACTCAAGTGAATTTGTTATAAGACACTCTACATAGATTTACATTTCCGCCTATTGTAGGTATGTGTTCAAATGTCTATATCTCATTACATTCACATATTGACATTATTTTATTACATTCTTTTAGAATGTAGAGGGATGTCCTGGCTTCAATTATGCCAAGTTGGGCCCAGGCCGTAGCGTAACGGTCTGGGCACCGGACTGGTGATCCAGTCGCGGTGTGCCGCGGGTTCGACTCCCGGACCCGACACGGCCTTTACCGCATGTCATCCCCCCATCTCTCTCCCGTTTCCTGTCAGCCTACTTTCTATCCCTTAAAAAATCAATAAAGGCGTAAGCCGCAAAAAAATATCTAAAAAAAAAAAAAAAAAATTATGCCAAGTTGTAAACCTCTCAGAGCTTCCATTGTGACTCTACATGAGTTTATATGCCTTAATCCCCAGACGGAAAGGCTGTATTTTTAGTTTGGGGTGTATAACTTTAAATATCAATTTCACCACTTTTGCAGTAGAGATGAGGAAAAACTATGTTGTGTTTGGTCCTAAGCCCGGTAGGGGTATCTCAAAAACTAAAGCACTTTTTGACTGTTCGTCACAGGACTACAGAGCTTGGTTGAAAATGCAGAGGTCAAGGAAGTGACGTACTGTATCATGGCTACAAAGCACAGGTGTGAACAGCACTTCTTGGACAACTAAAGATTGGAGGCCTTCACACTTCTCAATAACTTCTCTTTGGCCTAACAATGAGGCCAAAGAGAAGTGGATACATCACCTGAACCCAAGCACAAAGTTGCGTGCTCCATGGGCACAAATACATTTGCATCGTGGGGGATTTAATCGCCAAAGTATAACATTATGGTTAAAATGATTAACGATTCGAAATACGCTGAGAGTGTACTGTACAAATGTAGCCAAATGGATACGGAGAAGCGTGGATTTGGTTACATTTGTACACTAGTGGATTGGAGGTAGTGATTAGGTAGTGAGCTATACTAGGTAATCCTGGCTTAGTCGTGACAGTGATGCTTCTGTTGTGCCTGACATGATTAATCAGACCACCTTTCAACAATAAATTCATCTGTTTCAACTGAAAAGACAATTAACTCTTTTATTATGTATTTTAGTTTAAATTATATTTTAGTTTAGTCTGAATTTGCGTGCTTGTTTTTCCCTGCAGCTGATTCCTTCATTCTGTTGTTTCTGTTACTCCAACGATCACCACCGCCACCCCTCCTCCAGAATCAACACACTTGTCTTGATTCATCCTATCTTGTCTCATCGTGTGATGTGTGGTGTCATAATTAGCTGTGGTTTAGAACAGTCTTTAATCTTTGCCATCTTTTACACGTCAGGATAACGTATTTCTACTGCCAGAGGCCATAATTAATTATCCCTCAAATCTGCTGGAGTCTGCAAAGGGAAGACATGCATCTTGCATCCTGTAATAACAAAAAAAAAAAAAAACGTATACACCGTACTGCTGTCCGTCACACAATCGATACATAAGCTGTTGTTGCGTGAATACTGAATCTGTCAAGTAGTGTTAGCCACTGACAATCACATTGACTTCCATCCACCTGTCAATGATTTTTAGAAGCTAAACCCCTTTGGAAGTGTGCTCAATAGCAGGATATCCTTGCTGCCTTATCTCCATATTCTACATGTTTACTTTTTTGGTAAATCAAAGCTCTACTTGATCCTACTAAAGCATTTGTACGTTTTGCGCTTGTAGATCTCCTTCTTTTGCTGTTTGTTTTTTTATTTGAATCCTGATGGATGGATGGATGGAAGGATGGATTGATTGATTGAATGAATGAATACTTTATTAGACAGAAATGTAAACAGCACAAGGTACATTCAGAAGAAGGTTCTGATATTGGTATTTTTATAGCAAATGTGGGTGAAAACAAGGGAAGCCGGAAGTTCTAACTAGATAAAGTGCCCCTCGGGGCACAGGTCTCCATCAGGGCAGGTCAGGTTGTGGCTTCCTGGTGGCGCTATAATAGGCCAATGTGAAAAGGGTGCCATTTCTTCTTACGCCTTGGATGGCAATTGGATGATTTGAGGCATTTTGTTCCAAAAATCCACCTGTTGGTGGCGCTATAACAGGCCAATGTGAAGGGTGGGATATATTCCTCAGCCTAGTAGAAAAGTAAATTGCATTATGCGTTCATGATTTGAGGGTTATTGTTCAAAACAGGCCAATCCTGCAAACTTTGAAAGCCAATGTTAGCCAATTAGGATGGAATCTGAAATATCGGACAGATCTGTCTTGAACACATGACTATAGAGATAGTGTGTAACGATTTTTGGACAAAATCTGTTGAGTAATATCAAAAGTCTGCCTCCTGGTGGCGCTATAACAGGCTGAACCTTTGGGGAAGAGATTCATCGTTGGCATCCAGGGAGTGTGTGTGCAAAATTTGGCATCGACCGGGTTAACGGTGCCGGAGATTAGCTGGTAACAGACGGAAGGACGGACTCACACACACACGTGTACACACACACACACATGGAAGGACGGACAGACACACGGACAGACGGACAGACACACGGACGGAGTGCAAAACATACTCTCTCCCCATGCCTTAGGCCTGGTGGAGACAATTATCTGTGTGCAGTGTGCACATAATACAATGGATGCTTGATAATGTGTTTAGCTCAGCTGTTTGCTGTGTCCCATAATACTACACGTGGATGCTGTCCAATACTTATACCTCTGTCGGGTGGAAAACCCTGTTCAAATCAAAAGCACACAAAGTAGTAGATCGACAAGCGAATGCATTTCTAGCTTGTAAATCTGGTACTTTTGATACTGTTGTGTGACGCTGTAAACAAGTAGAGTGTTCATTTACACACAAATATATAAAATAGAAAAGTTAAAACACGGAGAGATAGGTTTCTGCCTGACAGCAATAATATACTTTGTGTGTGTGTGTGTGTGTGTGTGTGTGTGTGTGTGTGTGTGTGTGTGTGTGTGTGTGTGTGTGTGTGTGTGTGTGTGTGACTTTTCAGTCACACACACTTTTCAGTGTTCAGTGTGACACTTTTATTTCAGTTTCCCCAAAGGAGCTTTGTCGTAGGCGGTATTAAGTGATGTGAAGGCCAGCTATAGGCTGTACACCTCCCGAAAGCTGAGAACGGAAGCTGTCCCCCGTTCCTAATTTCCGTTCCCCTTTACATTTTATTTTAGAATTTCCATTTCTGATAAGCAGCAAGCTATAGGCGCCTTGATTATTTTGATTTGTATTAGGACAAATTTGCGTGACTGTAAAGACGAAACGGAAGTGGGGAGAGGGAGGAGGCGTCACATCCATTTTATCCATCATTTAATTAACCTTTAATTATCATTATAATTCTACCAACCATGTTGGTATGTACTGACGTCAAATGCTGAAAGACTAGTAATAATGGGGTTATATAGGGGCACGGTGGCACAGTTGGTAGTGCTGTCGCCTCACAGCTAGAAGGTCCTGGGTTCGATTCCCGCTGGGGACGCTGTGGGCACTGGCGGCGTGTTCCCTCCTCCGCGTCATCAGTGCCCATACCCGAGGCGGGGGTTGGCGATGGAGCCTTTCTGTGTGGAGTTTGCATGTTCTCCCCGTGTCCCCTAGAGTAGATACCCTCACAAAAACATGCCGTAATCCTGGTCTCTAAAACTACCTCCCCCTGGCCAGCCGGTGCGCTTGATGGAGGGGAAAGGAACTGGTCGGAATAACGTGTCCCAGGTTGGCAGAGGAAGTGTAACGCCCAGGATTACATTAGATAATTGGCACTGGGTGAAAAGAAAACTGGGTTACAAAATCGTGGGATAAAAATTTAAAATAAATAAATAATGGGGTTATATAAGTTTTTTACTTCTCCCTTTTCGAATATGTAAAGAAAATACGAATTATAATACTTGCGGCCATGCAGTGAGGCTTATTTTTGATTGTTTGTTTTTGTTTTGTGAATATTGTTTTATTTGTTCTATATTGCACTTTTATCATGTTCGGAATAACATTTTGCATTCATTCATTCATTCATTCATTCATTCATTCATTCATTCATTTTCATTCATTCATTCATCCTCTGATCATTTTCAGACCTTCCGTGCTGCAGACTGTATAGTATGCCGGAAGCATTAGAAAATTATGGGAGGCAACAGTCTGTCTCGCAAGTCTACATGGAAAGTATAAAAAAACGCGCAGAATGCGTTAGCATTTTCGTGGAGGACTTGCTGACAATCAGTCAGTCGTTTCCAGAGTCCTAGTATGTTCCCAGGGTCCACCCTAACCCAATCGGACCCTGGGAAGATACTATAGGAATGTCTGAAGGCTATAGGAGGTGCATATTCTAGTAGTAATTCTACTGGGAGAGGCCTGGGATAAACCTCCCGCAGTGCCACATTCTGAGCTGTTTTCTGGTGCGCTTATACTGGAATTGTTGAAGCAGTAGTTTGTGATGTATACTGTCCCAATTTTGACCTGACGAGTCAGGGTTTGCTAGCAGGGTGGTAGGAAACACATGGGGAATACAGAAAGGAGGCTAGGTACAATTCAAAGGATGTATGAGCACTGCATTCTCCCTGTTTATTTTACCTTGAATTGTCCCATTGAGATTTACAATCTCTTTTACAAGGGAGTCCTCCTTGTAATTAATAAACTACTTAAACTAATATAGTCTAGTAGCCAGAATGTGAACCCGGACATGTTGAGTACACCAACGTTTTATGTTAGAAATGTTTAGTATTTGGAGAAGACTAAGTCCGACACTTTAAGGTGGTCTGGTTTGCCTTTGTCTCTAATTGGAAGAGTGAATACAGTTAAGATGATAGTGTTACCAAAATATATTTATCTATTTCAATGCATCCCATTCTCTATAACTAAAAGGTTTTTTAAAGATCTTAACACAATTATTTCCTCCTTTTTATGGCAGAGCAAAACGCCGCGGGTCTAATTAAGTACGCTCCAAGCCCCTTACAATAAGGGTGGCCTTAATCTCCGTAATTTTAGATGTTACTATTTGGCCTCGCAATTCCGTCCTTTATGGATATGGTTGCACCCTGAGATTGGTGAGGTTAGGTGGCTACGTATAGAACAACTAGACCTGGGCCTAACTCCCCTGAAAATCGTACCTTTTTTGGGTACGAAGAAGAACCTCTCTTTGCTTACTAAAAATCCTATTATCTTGAGCGCTTTTGAAGCATGGCAGGAATCTCATAAATTATTGGGGATAGATACATCTCTAATGAGAAAGACCCCATTATGGGAAAACCCTAATATTCCTTACCCCATAGCTGATGGTGTATTGCAGAGATGGGTTAATAATGGAATCAGGACTGTGGGTGATTTATACAGCAATAATGTAGTATCAAACTTTCAACAATTATCAGCCAAGTTTAATTTACGTAACCATGACCTCTTTAAATATCTTCAAATTAGACATTGGATTCAAGCAAAATCTATAGATTTCCCGAATATCCCGGTAAAATCCCCCCTGGAGGATCACATGTTTTGTACCCTTATCACCTCAACTAAAGGATTAACTTCCTCCATATATGGTATTCTAAACAATAATTTACCAATTTACAATACATTGAACATTAAACATAAATGGGAGACAGACTTGGGATGCACCTATGATGATGTGGATTGGGAGATCAGAGGGTTCTAGTTTCCACCAAACATAGACAGATGCAATTTAACATTTTTCACAGAACTTACTTTACTCCGCTCAGGTTACACAAGATTGATAGAAGCATTTCCCCTATGTGCCAAAGATGTAAGATAACAGAAGGCTGCCTATTACATATGTTATGGAACTGCCCACTTTTAATTGATTATTGGAAGTTCATCTTGTCTACGGTCTCTGATATCATAGAGGTTGAAATACCACATGATCCAAGAATTTGGTTACTGGGTGACGTTACATTGATCAACACAAATTTCAACAAAGCATACGTTGTGTTACTCGCCAGTATAGCTGCGAAGAAAATCATCTTGGTTAATTGGAAATCTGAAAAATCACCTTCACAGAGACACTGGCTGAATGAGCTTTCATCATACTGTACCCCTGAAAAGATACTGTACAATGTAAGAAGAAGGCCTGCTACTTTTGAAAAGATATGGGGCAGGTTCTTTGAGGTTCTACCTTCAATATCTCCTCTGGGTTGATTTAGTTTGAGTTTTATTTATTTATATTGTTATTTTCATGTATTTATCCAAGTTGTTGCTGTCAAGAAGTGTTGTGTACAATACAGAGTAATGAGAGCTGTGTAGTTTTCCTTTCTGGGGTTGGGGTGGGGGGGGGGGGTTGTTTTTACTGTTTTTTGTCTTTTCTTTTTTGAGTTTGTCTTGTCTTGTTTAAAAAAAAAGAAAATAAATCATGATTCTGTAACTCGTTGTTAATATCTGCATTATCAATAAATAAATCTTAAAAAAAAAAAAAAAAATGTTTAGTATTGGTCCCCAGCATGTAGAAACTGCTGGATGCTAACTTGCATATGTTGGGCAATTTTCATAATTGGCATAATGTAACCATACCATTAACAACCTATAGAAGGCAAAATATTCAAAATGTCATCATGCTTTATGTAGCATGTGACATGTCAAACTAGGGGGTTTTCATGATGCTGAATCCATTTCAAGCATTAGTTTTGCAAAAAATCTCTCATTGGGCTAAAAACGGCCATTGCCGTCATCACAAATGTGATGATGTCAGCACAATTGGGCAAGTGGGCATGGCCGTTTTTAGCCCAATGAGCTTGGAATGGATTCAGCATCATGAAAACCCCCTAGTTTGACACGTCACATGCTGCATAAAGCCTGATAAAATGTTGAATATTTTGCCTTCTATAGGTTGTTAATGGAATGGTCACATATTATGCCAATTATGAAAATTGCTCAACATATGGAAGTTATCCGGCAGTTTCTACATGCTGGGGACCCATACTAAACATTTCTAACATAAAACGTTGGTGTACTCAACATGTCCGGGTTCACAATGGGGCTATATGATCTGGCTACTAGACTAATAAACTAAAAGAACACACAGATTTCCATTTCCCCAGGCACATGTTACATCACTATGTAACATGTCTCACACAACCCTCTGCTAATGGACTGTATTCAGCTCTCTGGCAGACAGCCTTTACCTGCTGTCTGGAAATGTGGGCTAGACTGTGTGTGTGTGTGTGTGTGTGTGTGTGTGTGTGTGTGTGTGTGTGTGTGTGTGTGTGTGTGTGTGTGTGTGTGTGTGTGTGTGCGTGTGTGCGTGCGCGTGTGCGCGTGGTCAGGTATGGATATTTAGAAGTTAGGTTTAGTGGTTGGGGGTTGAGTTTGTGCCTGATTTATAATTCCCGTAGTTGTGCTCTGGTCTCATACAGAATATAGCAGATCTTCAAGCTCACACTGCGTTGAGCTTTAATTGGCTTTAGGGTTAGACATGGCAAAATAAATTGGATTACTGTAAATTGACAAGCAAGCTCTCTTTTTCAAAGACGCCCTGATCACGGCATATAAAACACAATACATATAATGAAAAAAACAAATACAATAACAGACATTTGAACCAGAGAGGACGTATAGGGCCTTAGTCCTACTCCTCCTCCCAGCCAACCACTGACAGGTAGTTACCCCCCCAAAAAGGCATGTGATCTCAAACCCACAATTCAACATTTTGGTTTTAAGATGTTGATATTCATTTTTATATTATCCTTAGGACCCCAAATCACACCTTGGAAAGCATATTTCAAACAAAGTATTTTTTGACTGTTGGGTCATATTTTGAAAGCAGGAATTGCCTGTCATAATTTGACACCCCAGTATTAAGATGTATTAGGATGTTGATATTCATTCATCAGCCAACACTCCCCACTCAGTGACAAGTAGTGTTTAAACCTTACGCTGTTCGTCAGATATCGCTGTTGTAGTCCAAAAACCTCTTATCTACAGTACTTATTCTAACAACTTTTTTGCCACCTGCTAGTATTTTCTGGAATACCTCTGACTTTGTTGCCAAGTCATTGTGTTTCTGTTGCCTATATGCTCGAGTTCCCTGCTGCTGCAGTCAGCTTGGGGGCGTTGCTTATGTCGTTTTGAGGAAGTGGAGTGTTGAAGCGCCATGGCAGCTTGTCTGGAAGTGATCTATATTGTACCATACAGTACAAACAAAAAATAATAATCTCATTCATTTCACATTTACACTGCTAATTTAAAAGTTAGTTTTAAACAATATTCGGGACCTTAGCTTCTTTGCAGTTTAACAGCATTCATCATTTTATCATAGGGGCAGCAGTGGCTCAGGGGTAGAGTGGCCAGTTCGAACCCGGACTCCCCCATAGTTTGTGTCGAAGTGTCCCTGAGCAAGACACTGCTCCCGATGTGCAGGTTGGGGCCCTCCATGGTTTCCTCTGTCATCGGTGTATGAATGTGTGTGTGAATGGGTGAATGTAATGCACAATCTATGTAAAGCGCCTTGGATAAAGGTGCTATATAAATGCACCATTTACCATTAATCTGCACTGTCAAAATATGTTACATGTTGGCTCCTATACAATTCATCCACAGTATAAATTTGCACAAAACACATGTATTTTTCAGCAGTTTTACTGTATCCAACTAGAGATTCGGGCCACTATGCGACCCTCAACCATTCGTCGCACCGCTGTTTATACCAACATGTCTGAGTCATAGTGTCAGGGCTTTGTCCGGATACCAGTTGTACCCGTGTGTCTGTGTCTCTTTTGTGCCCATATGGAGATCTCCGTATCTGTCTCTCTACCCTAACTCCACTCCCTCTGGCGGAGTTAACTGGTTTAGCAGACAGTGAGGATCAAATGGATTTAGCTGGGTTTGTCAGAAGAGCTTTTTAATACTTTTCATTGGTTCAACATTGCTTGGATTTCTCTTGAGTGCAGCCACTCCAATGCACAGCAATGGATGTCCCTTTGTTTAGAGTACCAACAGGTGGCAAAGCTTCACACTGTGCACAGGTACATGATGGGAAGCTGAGTTTTTAGTGTAACACCAGTAGTTTTTACTAGCAACACCAGCACAGAGCACAGTGGGGGTCCGCATGTAATTCCGACGGAGCATTAGTCCGACATGCGGGACACATGTCGGATGTGTTCTGCATGCTAAGTCACAAGACAAATTTCAGTGTGAACTGACAATAAAGTAGTACTATATCATCACCATCATCTTCATCAATCTTTATTTTTATTTTTATGGACCTGAACAACTCATACATTATGTCTTCTCTCTCACCATGTTTGGTGGGCGAAAGCTGAATTAAAAAGCCAATTACTGATGAAGGGTAGATGGGATCAATGTGTACTTTTTTCCTCGTGAAAGTAGACATTCAAGGCTTTCATTCGGTGTATAGTATGTATAGGATTTTTTTCGTGTTCATTTTTATATCTGCCTGTCAATGTCTGTGACATAAAACGGTCCATAGCTCAGCTTTCTGTTCAAAAACAGCACTTTCCTACAAAAGCAGGTGTTACATAAAGGTCAATATCTCCAGAATGGAATGGTCAAATAAAAAAATAAAAAAATGTTTTGGATTAGGCTTGCTTTTGAGGTATGCGGTGTGATTCTCGCTATAAAAGCACGTTTGCTGTGGGCCTTGGAGAAGGGACCTCCTTTGACAGATCTCCTTCAGCACTCTGTGCCTACTGTAGGCCTGCCTGAACTGTCTAGCAAACAGTGTGCAGGACTATTAAGAGAACTGGCCACAACTTGCCACAGTATGTTCCTCAGTAATGCACCCTTCATCTCATTTACCACCCCAGTGTCTCACTGTCTCTGCACACACACCAAGGGAGATGAGACAGAACAGCTGCATGTTAGGAGTAGTTTCTTCCACTCTCGTCGTTTTTGTCCGCCGGTCTGCATGTCAATGCTGATGCACCGTGGGGAAAATATTTCTCTGCTCTTGGAAAGAAGAGTTGAAAAGATTTCTGTGTTCTTGTAAATTGTAACCACACATGCACAGTTGCACACACGCACACACACAGATATTTTCAGCCACGCCACTTCATCCGACGTCCATATCCAAACCTATGACTTATCTAACAAAATATAAAAGGGAAATAGGAACTGTGAAGTTCTTTGTTAACAGTAAACAAGGCACAAATTGAACACATACAGTAGTAAACAATGCTTGGAACTCTTTACAAAGCGTACATTTTACAATTTACCTTTGGATTATAAACACAATTAGCTAAGAGTGGGGAAGCACTGATATACTGTAGGAATGAATTGCCAATTGATTCACAACTATATAATTGTCAAACTTAAGAAATCACAGCGATAAACCATGCCGATATTGTGGAAACCTCATACAGTATGTCCAAAATTGTTACTTTTCAGGATTCCACAATTCAAAAGTAAGTAAGATCTCAAAGCTTGCTGCTACTTTTGATGCTTTTGCGTGAGGCTGTAGTACGGTCAAGTAGGGCATTCATTTACGAAAGAAAAAAAAAACGGCAAACGACAGCAACGATAAGCTAATGTGTATTCATGTGTGTGTATATCTGTATGTGTCTGTTTGTGTTGTGTGTGTGTTAACATTAATAGTATGAAAGTGAGTAAAAGAGAAGAGAGCAAAAGAAACTAGAAAAAGTGCCCTTCTGGGCACAGGTCTCCACCAGGTTATCCACAGATCCGTGCAGTTAGAGGTAAAAACACTTTTCGGCCAGTTATAGCACCACCTTGAGGTTGAGTTGAAATTGTTCATGTGGCATTTTGTCCTCGGCCTAGTGGGAATGTGGGTGCACAATTTCACGGAAATCACGCGATGTGTTCATGATTTGCAGCATTTTGTTTGAAACTGAGCACTCCTGTGAACTTTGGAAGCCAATCTTAACCAATCAGGATGGAGTGTGAGAAATCTGAAAGACCTGTTTGGTTGAATGGCTCTAGAGAGACTGTGTACCAATTTGCGTGATGTTTGGACAAAATCTGTAGGTGTGCTGTGCAAAAACTTGTTTTGCACAAAGCGGCCTCCTGGTGGCGCTATAACAGGCCGTTCTGGAAGGTTTGGGGCAGAGGTTCATCGTTGGCATCCAGGGAGTGTGTGTGCAAAATTTGGCATCGACCGGGTTAACGGTGGCCGAGATTAGCTGGTAACGGACGGACACACACACACACACACACACACACACACACACACACACACACACACACACGGACGGACGGACGGAGTGCAAAACATACTCTCTCCCCATGCCTTCGGCCTGGTGGAGACAATGAAACGAAAGGAAAATAACGGTGCAGACAGCAGAACACAGGAGTGGAGTGGAGTGTTATCAGGATAAGTAGGGGGAGCAGAGAGGTTACCAGAGAACATGAGAGCATCCATCCATTGTCCACACAGCATTGTGTCTGCTGGGGACGGAGTGTGTCTGCTATGGTGATAAGATGGGACTTAAAAGCCCAGGTGACTTGCTACACGCTAGGTGAGGTGATTCTTGGCGCTGGGCCGGTGGCAGTGTGCCACGTACAGTGGCAGCAGTGCACGATGGCTGATAGTCCCAGATGCTGCTGAAAGGCACGAGACTGTAGACCGACTGGCAGAGCTGTGAGTGTGGGTGCTGCTGCAATAAGCAGATGTGATGCAATGAAGGGTGATTTATAATTAGTAGTGTGCAGGTGTCGCAAACCGACAATGGCAGATCTGATTTATTCTTGCCTTATTAGCGACTCCTTGACTTATGTATTCTTACTGCCTTGTGCCCCCCTATTGTCTTTAATTGGTGCATGTGTGAGACCTGCATCCTGTTTGTGTTAAATTAGTTGCAACTTTCTGCTCTAATCACTTACAGCTCATTTATGCCGTACTCATACATACATGCATACATACTGTGAGGACTGTACACCAAACTCAGGTGTCAGTGTCAAAGTATGCCAAAACAATTGGTGTTTCATTCACACAATTGTGAAATTACGGAAAAAAAAATCTTCCTCTTGCAGGTTCAGAACATTAAAGATGAGGTAAGGTCAACATAAACAGTTCTCTTTTTCCACAGGAAGGGGTCGTTGTCGTCGCTGAGGATCGTTGCTGGATTACCAGGTAGGTTTTTAGTTAGGTGAGTATGTCACTGCAGAGGGTTCCAAGAGGTAAGTAAAGGGTTAAATCATATCTTTCTTCCACAGGGTTAAAGAGCTTCAACTTAGAAGAGTCTTTGAACAAGGGGGCAACTTAAATGGTCTTTAAACGGATTCAACTTAGGTGACCTCATCTTTAAAGGACAATTATTATTTTTTTCAACCAAGTTTCATGTTAGGCAAAAAGAGGTTCAGTAGGTATAGTGAATCACAAAGCAAATATTTCTACTTAACCTAAAGCCCTGGTAGGGTCACAATTCCCATCATCTGGGGGCTGTGTACTAAGCGAGGTATTTCACTCCTTTTCCATACGTGTATGGTCTCATTTGTTTGGTCATCCTTCTCTTTCCATTTCCATGTGTTTGCTACACACGCTAGGTTGCCAGCTAGCTGTGTGCCCGCCGGTTGCCTGAGTTTGTAAAGAGAGAGAGAATACCAGCCATCAGTTCAATTCACAGATAATAACACATAGAATGAGTTTGTGAATAAAAGTGGTAAAGGTTAATCGTCTTACCGCCCAACTGCTCGCGTTCCTGCCTGCTGGAGAGCCGTCTAGTTGTGAGACAGTCAGAGAGCACTGGCTTTTATACAGGTGGCTCTCATTAGGTGTTCCCACACAGTTGACGCGTATTCTATCTGATCAAGCAGGTAGGGAGGTATGTTGGAACATACAGTACGTGTTGTCAATCACTCAACGTGTCGTTGTCTTCTGGCTCTCTGTCTCACTTGCTCTCCAGTGTCTATCTTACCTGTTGGGCAGTGTTTTGCGAGCAATATACCAACAGTCTCGGAGTAGAACCGCTGCTCCTTCACCTGGAAAGGAGCCAGCTTAGGTGGTTCGGGCATCTGGTTAGGATGCCTCACGGGCGTCTCCCTAGGGAGGTCCTCGAGGCACGTCCCACTGGGAGGAGACCCCGGGGTAGACCAAGGCGCAGTTGGAGGAAACGCATCGACTCACTGGCCTTGGAACGTCTCGGGTTCCCCCAGGAGGAAGTCCCTAATGTTGCTCTGGAGAGGGAAGTCTGGAACACTCTGGTGGAGCTGTTGCCCCCGCGACCCGACTACGGATAAGTGGTTGAAAAAACGAAACGAAACGAAAAACGATTAGGAAACACTGTTTCATGAAACACCCCAGCCCCCAGTCATAACCGTACCGTGCAGCCTCTGGCGTGGTTCCAGGAACATGGCTCCCTCGGTGAGGTGAGGATGCTTCCTTCCCTCCTCATGCCTCCCTTTATGTCCCCTAGCCTGGCAACCAGCTGGCCTTGTAACTTACCACCGTGGCTGGATAACAGCACATCTCAAAGTGACCTTCACAGACAGCAGAGATGGCACAGAGAGAGAGAGAGAGGGAGAAATGAGGATGGGAATGGTGATGAGTCTTGCAGTCTGAGTCTGTGTTTTACGACTCTGTTATGCACGATTTATACTGCCAGTGTCGTGTGCTGGGAATAGCCGATCTACAAGCTCACAGCTTGTATAAATCAGACTTTAATATCAGAAGTGCTGGCTGATGATGGAGGCTGGAGTGGTGGGAGACAGAGGTGGGATCGTGAGAGTCGGCTGGGAGGGGCAGAGCTGTTGTCTTGTGACAAGGAGCTGGCCGTACGTTGCTTCAGTGCATTACTGCCTGTCCTGTGCTTTTTTATTTTTTGACACTGTGCGTGCGGTATCATTTTGACCTCCTCCTTTGCAGAGTAATGGCTCCGCTTGCATTTCATTGCTGTCAGGGTAAGCCTTGTTTCCCAAGCAGGATTCCTTTTTCTTTCTTTTTTTACAGGAACTGTAAAAAAAGAACATTACCTTGTTGTCCAAACACGACACACAATGTTGTTGCACACACTTCTCACAAAATCTCAAAGCATCTACCTACAACACACCTTGCTGTCCAAAGTTCCAAACACTACACACAATGTTCAGTTGTTGCACACACTTCTCACAGAAAATGTCAAAGCAGGCTGGTTTACAGTAAAAAAAAAACTGACCATGAAAAAGTAGGCCTACACAGGGTCATTTTGCAGAAGGAGAAATGGCTCATTCTCCAGAGTCATTGCCAATCATGTGTGTTCCATTTCTATGATTGTGTTTTACATTTTTCACTTCATTGTGCTGTAAATGCTTGGTAGTGTGCAGCAAATGCTTAGTTGTGTGTACTCAATGAATGGTATGTGTGTGTGTGTCATTTGAAAATATGGCTGTGTGTACCAAATCAAGCACGAGTTCCATTTTGGGAACAGTTAAGAGATTTGATGGCAAAGAGTCAACATGGAAAAGTATTGTCAGGGTTTAGCATTTTGTGTGTGAGGTTTTAAGTTTTGTGTGCAGTTTTGAGAATGCCGTTAGGTTGTGAAAAACGTACAGTACAGTAGCCTACTTATGTAAATGTACGTGGTTACTTAGATAGGAGAGATATGAGTAGAGATGAGTAATAATGATGAATTGGTTGTGAATGTATCTGTGCTGTGTTGTGTTGACCATTGTGGAGCACAGCCAGAGTCAGAGTCTCGGGCTCTCATTATTGACTGCTGCTTCACCAATAGACTACTCTGAACCCTCATGGTCTCCACGGACCAGAGAGGAGGCCTGCCGTGACAAATTGCCTCTCCGCACACATTCCATTATGCAGCGCGGCGGTCCACATGGTTCTCCTGGCAAATGCCTCAACTGCGGCACAATCACAAACCCTCCCCTGAAAGCCATCAATTCCCCTGTGCCCTTTCTGTCTTTTTGGGGGGCGCTAGCCCCTACAATGCATGGCTTTTGAATATTATGTCATATGGCAGCCAAGTCTATGGGAAGTTTGTTTAGAGCACTTAATATGTAAATCGTTTTCCAGCCAAGTCTATGAACTTTGAGGATATTACAATGTTTGTTTAGAGCACTTAAATTGTTTCCCAGTCTATGGACTCTAATGTTTGTTTAGGGCACTAAATGACGTCAGGTGGCCGGTGGGCGCCCCTCACTTCAAACAAGTATGATTTTACTTCTATTGCGCTTTCTTGTCCTTTGTCTCCAGCTCGCTCCTTCCCTCCGTCGTCCTTGCTGTGTGGGATGTGATTTAGAGCCAGACATTGACTTTTCTGATGACATTGGGAAGGACAATGTCAGCAGCCGATGTGTCCCGTTTGTTTAACCTTTTAACTAGAGATGTTGCTAACTATTACCTAGACGTTCACTTGCCTGAGCTGGCAAATCTACCTGTAATGGGTGGATTTGGCCATTTAGCTGGGAACACCCTCAACGACCTCTGGGGGTCAGCGAACCCCATGCTGACAACCACTGCTACACAATGTTTATTTAACTCTGATAGTTAGATGATTGTACCCAAAATGGACCTGTGTTAGAATACAATAACATTAATCTAAATACGCATTGCATTTAATCTGCTGTCAAATCCTGCAGAGCTAGAAGAGGGAGAAACTAATAACTTGCTATGTACAGTAGCTGTGTTGTTGCTGATAACTGGGCTAACAGTGGCTCGCATATTCACATATACAGTAAAAACATTTCACTGTAGAAATCAATGTTACAGTTAATTAGATTTACAACACTCTACTGTATATTTACAGTATGTAAACACAGGTACTACTACTACTATTTTCCACTGTCTGTTCCTTTTCTACTTCATTCTTCATCTCTGTCTTATTTCCTCTCCAACCTCTCTCTCTGTATCTGTCTGTGTGTGTGTGTGTGTGTGTGTGTGTGTGTGTGTGTGTGTGTGTGTGTGTGTGTGTGTGTGTGTGTGTGTCTCTCTCTCTCTCTCTCTCTCTCTCTCTCTGCATTTTGAAGTAATTTTGCCTCTGGCAGTGGCAGCACCTCACGCACAAATCATAGGATTCACCCATCTGCTGTCAACCTTTGTCTAGCCAGCGTGCACCAAAGGACTATTGTGTCAGCCACACACACACACGCGCATGCACATATTCATTATTTTTAACACCCCTGTTGCACACTGGTGTCGGTCACCTAAATCAATGGGGTTCTCAAATGTTTTCATGTCAAGGTCCCCCAAATTGTATATATTTGGCCGCAGACCTCCATCTGAAAATGCTTTGTGCCAGGGACCCCCAGAAGAGACGATTTTGTAAAAAGGAAAATATCACCTGTAAGATTTTTTTTTTTAATGCTAGAAGATGTACAATCTCACAGTGTGGCACAAAGTGGCGTACTGTGAGATTGTATTAAAATTATTATGATGCTGTACTAACACATTTTGCCAGGGACCCCTGGAACCCCCTCAAGGTCCTTTTGAGAACCACTGACCTAAGATCTATTTTCGGTTGTCGACATCGAACTAAGAATATTTCTTTGTTCTATATTTTTTATTTATTTATTATTTGTCTGTTGGGCAGCTCAAAAGAGTGCATTGAATGTTCATCACTTCAGAATGTTTGCGAACAAATACAATAGTACAGAATCATGAACTGACCTCTACCTCTCTCCTTCTCTCCTCTCCCAGGAAGGAGAGACAGCAGCTTGCGACCACCGTCCCTCCAACCACCTGCCGCTAGCTCCACCCAGCATGGCAGACGGCCGGCAGCCAGAGGACGGCGCCCCTCGGTGGGACCCGTCAGGGGCGCAGGAGCCCTCCTCAGGCCCCCACGGGGCCAACGGCTACTCGTCCTCCTCCGCCTCGACCTACAGGGCGTGCCAGCCTGCAGGGGCCGCGCCACCCTACTCCACAGCCAGGGAGAACGGCTTCAACGGGGACTTGGCTGCGGACCATGCCATTACAGCAGGTAAGGCTGCTTGATTAGCGTTTGCTGTCGGGCAGAGACCTCTTATCTCCATATTTATTTTCCGTAAATGAACGCCCTACTTGATCACACTACGTGGCCAGACTGTCGACTCCCACAATGCTTCCGGTCAGGCCCGGCGGAATGCGCTGGTCAGAGTGGGCAATTGCCCAGGGTGCCAACCACTGGGGGGCGCCAACTACAGACGGATGGATGGTTTGTCCTTCTGTCCATCTTATTTACACTACGGTGACAGTTGACACGCCCTCTCTCTCATGCTGTTAAGTTACAACTTACACCTATTTCCTTTTAATAACGTGGGTAAAATGTGCAGAATTGGGAGGCAAAGGTAAGGCACTTATTATTGTGAAGGGGCAGAGGATGCAGGTGCTGTTGTTGCTGCGTGTCGAGACTTGGAGTAATGCCTGCCGCGTGGATTTAAGCTGTCAAAACTATTTTGTTAAAGTTAAATATGCCACAGACACTTTCCTGAACTGTGCAGCTGATACACAGATTGTCATATTTAAAAGCGCTGTATAGCTTCTCTCAGCTCAAAGCTTGTATCAACAGAATATGAATAAGAAGATAAATGAACAGCTGACGTCGGTGGGAGAGGAGGACCGTGGGAGAGGAGGAGATATCCTCTCCTGGTGGTCATTTATCTTCGGCCGTACAGACTCCATTTGACGCTTTTCACCTCCTTTATGAGACATTACACCAAGCTGTCTGTTCCTACTGTAATATAGAATGTGTAAAGGCACAACAAGTTTTTGTGTGTTCACATCTTTCAGCCAGTCTGAAAGTGCTGTATGCTGATCATGCTTTGAAGTCTAATAATACACATGGACAGTCTGACACACTGCACATAATGCTTGCAGGCCAGGTAATAAATAAATAAATAAATTAATATTAAGATCATATTACGTACGGACCCCCCCCCCCCCACACACACACACACACACACACACACACACGCAGTCACACACACAGCTGTGTTCTGCAGTTGAGAGGAAAGAAGGGGATATTTTACGAAGGGGAAGAAAGGCTGAATATTTTCAGTCCCGTGCCTGCTTCCGGTCATACAACATCGGAGATTGTGGAATAGTTGTCTGGCTACGCAAGACTACACAAAAGAATCAGAAGCAGCAGATCCACAAGCTCTGTGGCTCTGTGGTTAAGATTGATCATTTCAGGTCAAAGTAACTACTAACATAGCCTCGGAAACCTAGACGTTTTTATTTGCAGGGAGAGAAAAAAAAAGTCTGGGTCTGAGACCACTTCAATTCGGCATAGAGTAGCGCAAACGTCGATCACTCTCTGCTGATTTCTGATCGTCTGCACCTTTGTTAAATTGATGCACACACGCACACACGTACACACACACACACTCCTCTCTCTCTCTGTCTCATGTCGCACAGCTGCGTTTAGATTCAAGGCTTGATCGTATCCATAAAAGTAAAAAAACATATTTTTGGCAAAAAGAAAATATTTTAGACCTGAGAGACGTGGAGGATGGCGAGATTACATGAAGGTCATACATGAAGGTCCATTTCCCTCCATCAGGTGCCCCGGCTGACCAGGGGAGGCAGTATAGAGACCAGGGTTACTGCATGTTTTTTGTGAGGGTAAATAGGGCGCTGATGACTCGGGGAGACAACACACGCACAGCGTCCCCAGCGGGAATTGAACACGGGACCTTCTAGCTGTGAGGCGATAGCGCCACCGACTGCCACTGTGCCCTACTGAACAATAGAAGTTCATTCACAGCTATGTTTGAAGCAATAACCAATGGAATGTAAAAATTCCCTTTGGTGCGCGTTCGTTCACGCTTTTGCAAATATACGTATACGTGCTTGCATGTTAGTCAAAGAGGTGCAGTATTCACTCCACGTGTGCCATTAAACTTGTCCCGTGTCTTTCCCAAGTTGTCCCTTTCTTTCTTTCTTTCGCGCTGGAGGAGAGAGCTCTCGCAACAAGCCTTCGCTACAATCACACAGTTATTAGTGCACGTTAATTACAGGCCTAAAATCTCTCTGTTCTCCCACTCTCTGCCCTTCCTTCCCCTCCTTAGAGCACACAGCAGGAACAATGCTCTGTGACAGCGTACTGTTACCACGGAAACGGTTACCCCTGCAATTTCACCCGGCTTTTGTTGGGAGGGCACCATCTCTTTAGGTGTGTGCTTTGTGCCGACACACACAGAGAGAGGGAGTGCACTGTCTGCTGCCTGCACCCACCGGGCTGCATGGAAGAAACTAAAGGAAACGTGGTGGGGGACCGTTTAGCATTCTGCCACTGTCATCGCCACATTAACGGGTGGTGGAATGTCTATGAGCACTCGAGTACTGTACTCGTCCAATTTTAACGTACTTTTACTTTACTTGAGTTCATTTTTCAATATGTTTAAATAATCCACTACGGTACATCTCAGAGGCAAATGCTTGTAATCTTTACTCCATTGCAATTATTTGGAAACGTTAGTTGCTAGCTACAATTATTATCACACAACTTTACATTACTTTACAGCTATATAAAAATAGCTGGTATACGCGCTGAGAGCTTGACTCTGTATCGGTCTGTCTGTGTTCCTTTTATGCCCATATATGGAGTTCTGTGTTAGAATATGGCGTCCAGGCCAGTTCTTTGTCATTCTCAAGTACATTTTTGAATACAGGCCTTTTACTTGTAGTATTTTTTATATTGTGCTATATTACACATTTTACTTAAAGCATAATCAGGGGACTCATGCCTCCTTTTCTGTGTAGCAGGACTCTTCCCCTTTCTTAGTCCACTTCCTCCCAGGGGCTTCTGTGTTTATTCCTACTAACAACGGTGTAAGGCAGTGGTGCTGACGGATTCTGCTATTATATGTCTTGAGAGATTACTTAGTAAAGTAAAACTAACCTGAGTACTTCTTCCACCAACGCACCAGGCTTTTAATGAAAAGAACTGCGGGGGCCGTTTAGCATTGTGCCACAATAGCCACATTAACCTCTCATCATCCGCATCATCCGAGCACTGGCTGTCATTGTCTGTTCTGTAAGTGGTCCGGTGGGTGGGTGGTCGTGTCTGTGTGGGTAGGGTCACGATGAGTGAGTTGGCGTTTTCATGGTCGCATGCTGTCGGGCAGAAATCTCTTATCTCCTTTTTTTTTATTTTTATAATATGAACTTTTACTCACAATCACACTTGATCCTTAACACTTTAACTGCTTAATTAATTCAACTTTGACTGCTGGTGTTTTTCACTAACCTTTGAAGAATCACCCAATATTGTACGTTGTTCCATTCCATGCCTTAACACAGTGTGCACAAATGTCCTAGTGTGGATGTTCCATCGGCTCCCACCAGCAAGGGGAGACTCGTTTTTTTTCTGGTCACGTGATCCAAACGTGTGACGTGTCACAGAGAACCCCTGGAAAACCTATGATGTCTCATAAGTTATCAAAAGCGAACAGTGGGGGGGCACGGTGGCACAGTTGGTAGTGCTGTCGCCTCAAGGCTAGAAGGTCCTGGGTTCGATTCCCGCTCGGGACGCTGTGGGCAATGGCGGCGTGTCTCCTCCTCCGTGTCATCGGTGCCCATACCCGAGGCGGGGTTGGCAAAAGGGCCTTTCTGTGTGGAGTTTGCATGTTCTCCCCGTGTCCCCTAGGGTAGGTACCCTCACAAAAAACATGCAGTAATCCTGGTCTCTAAACTGCCTCCCCCTGGCCAGCCGGGGCGCCTGATGGAGGGGAAAGGAACTGGTTGGAATAACGATTTGCTTCCACGCGTCAGGTGTACCCCCTGTCAGGTGTAAAGGAGCAACTTGGACACTCAGGCATGAAGCTATAGACCGCTATGTGTGTCCCTGTGTCTGAGTACGGAAACGTACAAGTACGGAAATAGCGTTTGTTGACCACCAAGTGTCACTGTTGCGCACCCTCACACACACACGCACACGCACAGAGGGCAGGGAGGAGGGCTTGTACAGTAGGCCTACGTACAGCACGGGTACAGTACAGCACCACTCAGCTCAGACGGGTCTCATTTTTAAGTACCGTGTGTGTGTGAGCAGCACGCTATGCCGTCCTGTTCTATGCTATCAGTTGTAGGTAGGTGTTAATGTTCATAAACCTACAGCCATGTAGCGTTCTGTGTTGATTCAATGCTTCCATGATACTTTAGAACAATGTGGCACAGCAGGAAGAGTGCAGTAAGTGGTCCATTAGGCCTAAGTGTCCCTCTGCCATTATCTGTGAATGTCAAGTGCTTTCTTCCCAAGTTTGCAGGTGAGGCCTGGACATAACGGCATGCTGTCTTTAAGTTATGGTGGCGGGCGCGACAAAGTGCCTTGATTGTTAAACGCTATATGAGGCAAGAATCCCTTACGTCGAGAGACGTAAGATGAAAACACAGAGAGGGAAGAGAGACATGGGATGAAACAGAGAGAGAGAAGAGAGAGACATCATGGAAGAGAGAGAGGAGACATCATGGAACAGAGAGAGAGGGGTAGAGAGAGACATCAAGGAACAGAGAGAGAGAGGGGTAGAGAGACATACTGTAGAATCGAACAGCCAGTTTGTCGGTATCTGCAATTATACGGCCCAGAGTCGCATCCAGCCCACCACCGGGGCCCACCGCTTTGTTGCTATAGTAACCCATCCCTCCACACATTTTTGGCACCGGCTGGTATCAAACCAAGCAGTGGTGTATCTCTCTTCTCTCTCTCTCTCTCTCTCTCTCTCTCTCTCTCTCTCTGTCTCTCTCTCTATAGCTCTCTCTCTCTAGCTCTCTCTCTCTCTAGCTCTCTCTCTCTCTGTCTCTCTCTCCCTCCTGCTTTGCTCTCTGCCACTATATCTGTATCGCTTTGTGCCCTCAAACGAAGCCCTACTGGCTTTGTGCATGCGTGCGTGCATGTGTGCGTGCGTGCGTGCGTGTGTGTGCCTGTCTGACGGTGTGCGACTGTGTTGGGGCTTTTGACTCAGGGCTCCAGTGCTAGTCTCATCTCAGACAAGGGAGCATTCTCAGCTTCACAGGTAATGCAAAGGTTTTACTGTTTCAGATTATGATACTTGTGTGTGTGTGTGTGTGTGTGTGTGTGTGTGTGTGTGTGTGTGTGTGTGTGTGTGTGTGTGTGTGTGTGTGTGTGTGTGTGTGTGTGTGTGTGTGTGTGTGTGTGTGTGCTGTGCGTGTGCGTGTGTGTGCGCGTGCGCGTGTGTGTGTGTGTGTGTGTGCCTGATTTATGCACGGTTGCGCAGTGAAAATAGCCTCGTTGTTGTCGGGCAGAATCCTCTTATCTCCATATTTAAACTTTTTGTGGGGGGTTTTCTCCATAAATGAACACCCTACTTGATCATGCTACATCGTCACACAAAAGCATAAAAAATAGCAGATCTGCAAGCTTCTGAATTTGAATCCTGAAAGGTAAGTATAATGTGAATCAGGCTGGCATGGGGCTCAAACAGGGCTGTGAATGCAGTTTTTTCCTATACGGTACAGCATGGCCTATTTAATGTTATGCGACTTAACTCCCTTGTCAACAGTCACGACAGAGGGGCTGTCGGAGACTTGTCTTGATGGTGTCAGAGGAAGTGCTGAGGCGACCACCAGACCAGACGTGACGTGACTAGCTGTCACAAGGACAGAGACAGACAGAGGGACTTTTTTATTTTATTTCATTTTCTTTACCTCTGTTGTGCCATTTGGGTTTGCCTTCCTATTGTGCCAGAATGCCATTGTTTACCTGGAGAATGTGTTGTGAATTGATTGTGGGTGTTGGTGTGTGGGGTGTGGGTGTGTTTGGTGTGGGGTGTGTTTGGTGTGGGGTGTGGGTGTGTGAGTGTGGGTATGGGTGTGGGGTGTGGATGTGGGTGTTGGTGTGTCAGTGTTAATTTCATCGACTAAAACTATGACAATTTTTTTTCATTGATTATATTGTTTTCATTGACAAAGTCTAAATAAAAGCTAAGTCAAATGATGACTATCATAACTATCGTGCTATTTTCAGCATGCAACCAAGTATAAAATCAACCATTACGGCACCATCAAGGTTGACTGAAATCTTTAAAAAATATGAGAGACTAAATCTAAAACATTTCAGATGACTAAAATATGACAAAACCTAAATATTTTTTTACTTAAAAGATCGTGTGTGTGTGTGTGTGTGTGTGTGTGTGTGTGTGAGTGTGTGTGTGTGTGTGTGTGTGTGTGTGTGTGTGTGTGTGTGTGTGTGTGTGTGTGTGTGTGTGTGTGTGTGTGTGTGTGTGTGTGTGTGTGTGTGTGTGTGTGTGTGTGTGTGTGTGTGTGTGTGTGTGTGTGTGTGTGTGCGCATTTCTGTTAGACAGAGAAATTGCTGTCTCATTGAACCCATTGCCCTTGTAGAAGCTACTCTGTGGCGTGTGCCAGCGAGACAGCCTGTGTGTGCCTCTAGGTGTGTGTTCTCATGCATGTGACTGCCTTCATAAGAGTGTGTCTATGTGCTGGCCGGCATGTATGTCACACATGACACAAGTGTCTGTGTGTGTGCATGGGCACTACAGTATGTGTGTGTGTGGATAGTATGTGCGTGCCGTGCATGCTTCTTGTGTGTGTGTGTGTGTGTGTGTGTGTGTGTGTGTGTGTGTGTGTGTGTGTGTGTGTGTGTGTGTGTGTGTGTGTGTGTGTGTGTGTGTGTGTGTGTGTGTGTGTGTGTGTGTGTGTGTGTGTGTGTGTGTGTGTGTGTGTGTGTGTGTGTGTGTGTGTGTGTGTGTGTGTGTGTGTGTGTGTGTGAGTGAGAGAGACAGACAACTCATCAGGATTCAGGGCACGTTTTCCAGTCAGGCACACGGCTGGAAGGAGCGATGGAGATGGGAGTGACATGATGTGTTGCCAGGCCTGCTTATTATAAGCGACTTTGTCCTTCTTTTTGGCATTTTTCTAAAGTGTTGCTGCTTCAAATATCCAATGCATATAGGTTTGAAGTGCTCATGTGGCCTATATATAGTTGCTTCTTTTGGGCTTGTTTCCATAGACGTGGTTGCTTATTATTTTAACTGCATGGTGGCTGCGGCTCAGGGACTGAGAGGAGGGGGTTGGGGAAGAGGGAGTGGGAGTGACTCAGGGACAGAAAGGACAGCTGGATGAGAGGGGGCGACCACCACCAGGGTTATGGCTCTGAGATGAAGAGGATGAAGAGTGGCATTAACCCATTCAGGACGGGAACCCTTTTTGGGTGTTTTAAGCTTGTAGATCTGCTATTTTTGAACAAGCTTTAAAATGTGGTGCAAATCTTTGAATATATGTTCTTTCAGAGCGAACGTTTTTAACTCAAATCTTTGCTTCTGGGGGGGTCCCTGGAACAACATATTTTCAGATGGGGGTCTGCAGCCAATTTAATTTTTGGGGTCATTGACATGAAATAGTTTGAAAACCACTGACAACTGTCATGATTTTGAATACATTTGTAGAATTTGGTGCCAGTCCTAAATAAGTTAACGCATTCAATGCCAAGATAAACCTCAGTGCCGGTCTTTTTTCATATTCACTTACTTTTTAAGTATAGTCACAGAATACTCAGCTTCACTGCGATCGACAACCATTGGCAATGAGAGAGCCATTCGCTGCACGATCACACCAACAAACGCTTGTAAATACATCCATCTGTTCCATAGTTAGAGCCCATTGAAAATGCAATGGTGGTTGGTGCTCAAGTGGAACGATTGAGAGACGTTCTAGAAGATTCTCAAACATGGGGCTGGGAGGCAAGTTTTAGCGACCATGTGTTTTTCTTTTTCTTGGCTTCACTGGAACTCGAAGGGTGTATCATAGGTTAACTAAGAGTGTCATCTTGTGTGTGTGTGTGTGTGTGTGTGTGTGTGTGTGTGTGTGTGTGTGTGTGTGTGTGTGTGTGTGTGTGTGTGTGTGTGTGCGCACACGCACACCTCTTACCTCCATATAGTTTTTTTTGTAAATTAACGCATTTACTTGATGATAGTGCAGCGTCACAAAAAGCATCAAAAGGTGCAGATCTACAAGCTCCAAACACAGCCCAAAGCGACACGTAAGAGCCTAAATGGAAACAAGAACGCAAGGTGCTATCCCTTGCACTCTGTTGCTGTTTTTTTAATAAACTATTGTTTGTATAATAAACTATTCCATCAATCAATCAATCAATCAAACACTTTGAGCTTCTAAATGGGTCTGTCTTTAGGTCAGTTTACCCAGTAAAATTAAATATCAAATTAAACCGATATATTATGTTTATCGGTTCAATCCAAACACTGCATTTGTAAGGCAGATATGTACATTATGCAGATACTGATATATGTTATCGATCATTTGTGAATTCCTATTTTTTGGCCATGACCCTGGCTCCCTTGCTGAGCCAGTGTGGGAATAGCCTGGGTTGATGAGCTCTGCCTTGGACCCAGTGAGGTGTGTGTTTAGTCTGGATTGTGAGCTCTACACTGGACCCAGTGAGGTGTGTGTTTAGCCTGGGTTGTGAGCTCTACACTGGACCCAGTGAGGTGTGTGTTTAGCCTGGGTTGTGAGCTCTACACTGGACCCAGTGAGGTGTGTGTTTATTTAGCCTGGGTTGTGAGCTCTACACTGGACCCAGTGAGGTATGTGTTTAGTCTGGGTTGTGACCTCTACACTGGACCCAGTGAGGTGTGTGTTTAGCCTGGGTTGATGAGCTCTGCCTTGGACCCAGTGAGGTATGTGTTTAGCCTGGGTTGTGAGCTCTACACTGGACCCAGTGAGGTGTGTGTTTAGCCTGGGTTGATGAGCTCTGTCCTGGCCTGTTGTTGACTCAGGCCACCAGTTACTTGGCTCCCGATGGCTTTTTAATTGACTTCCTGTAGCGGCTTCCTTCAGCGAAGCTACCGGTTTCTATGGTGACGCTAGGCGGTAGTGTTGGCAGGTATGTCTTGCATGCGATGGAACGATACATGCTGCGGTGCAGCTTTCATCTTGATCTGGTTGACGAAATACAAGATCAAACTGTGTCATCTGTGTGACTTATTTTTCCCCCTCCCTGTAGTAGTTTGTGTTCGCAAAGGATTAACAACTCTGTGTGTGTGTGTGTGTGTGTGTGTGTGTGTGTGTGTGTGTGTGTGTGTGTGTGTGTGTGTGTGTGTGTGTGTGTGTGTGTGTGTGTAGAGCAAGTGTCAGCGCGGATCGTTCAGGAAGTGACAGCAGAGGCGGTGGCAGTGCTGAAGGGAGAACAAGAGACTCACGCTGACACGGCTAAAAGGCTGCCCTCAGGTAGACACACACACACACACGCACGCATGCGCGCACATCCATGTGATTCATCCATTTAATTCAAACGCTTTGAATTAGTGTTTTAATTAAATTAACTTGAATATTTCACGTTGGGATGTCCTGGTTTGTTTGTACCAATCCAATGTAGTCATGCAGGCGCTCTGAATCGAGAGCGACTTACAGTAAGCAAAGTTACACAAGGTAATAAATGAAATGCAGTGTACAGTGTAGGGCCTCAGTAATCTAGGATCATAGGTAAACCAAGTCATCAGCACTATAAATGCACCATGTCTCTGTACGTTTCTGTACAAATTTGACACACACGTTCCACACCGCCACATGGAGTGCAGTGCCCGGCCTTGAGTCGGACGGACCCACGGTTGTCCAGGCACTTTACAGGGCCCTGCTCAGGCGCTAGACAGGACCCAAATTTTCTAATTGATCACACCTGATTACCCCTAGATCCCCATATATGGAGCTGGCCTGTTCGAACATCACAATGATATTCTGACATCTGCATATAGACTCCATATTTGGCCATGCCTGACACAGAACTCCATATATGGGCATAAAAACAAGTTCACTCTTAGATTCAGTACTTAGGTAAATGTATTTAGTTACTGTCCACCACTGCATTCGCTGCATTACGTAAGAAAAAACAGAAGCAGCATCTTTTTTTTATTTTAATCTTTGCTTTTTAGCAGACTAACGGTTCATTTAGGGTTTAGGCCATTCTCCTCAGAATCAAACTCCTCGCTGGTGCAGTTAGTCAGCAGAAAAAGCCTTATTATTGTATTCACAGCACGCCACTTCACACAGCCTGTCAGAGCAGCTCAGCGGATTAGAACCGGGTGGAGCTGGCCATGGCAGAAGGAGAACGCTCATGCCATACCGCAGTGGTTCTCCACCTCTGTGGGTTGGGACGCATGATTTTGGGGGGGTCTCCTCCCCACATGATTTTGGGGGGTCCCCAGATTACATTAAAGATACAATTTAAGGACTGTTGATACCTTTTTAATACCTTTAAAAAAATACATAAGACTACGTAATACTAATCATCAACCCATCAGATTATGTGGTAACATTGGCCAAAATGTCAAAGAATACACAAAATCACACTCGTGTGAAGTGAGGGGCGATCTTATCATCATACATCATCACATTCCGGCCGATCACTTTTGGCGTCCTCACATTCCGCGCTCAGCCAATCAAATCATCGCTGTGGAGTACACACAAACACACAATGATGATTATTTTGGGAGGTTCAAATTATGATTATTTTCGGGGATCGGCCTGAAAAGGTTGACGGGTATGTGTGCAAATGGAACCAAATGGACCCGTACACATAATTGCAAGGGTCCATTTGGAGCCCTGGTGGGCCCGGGACAGAAATGCTCACAGCTGTCCCTCCCTCCTCTCTCTCTGTATAGTTGAAGACACCGCCAACTTGCCCCCGTCCCCTCCACCCTCGCCGGCTGCAGGACAATTAATTGGACCCCTGGAACAAGGTAGGACCCCTCTCATGAGCACTCGTGTGTGTGTGTGTGTGCGCGCGTGTGCACGTTCATGTGTGCGCAGGTGTTTGTGAGTGTGTAACCAGGTGTGTCGTATTGTAAATGTTGGTATCCGGAATGTCGTACATTGGCTAACACCTGCTTGATGCTGGTAGTGAATCTAGTGATTGGGGGATCTGGGGTGTGGGTGGTTGCGTTGGCGTCCGTCCCACCCACCCACCCCTTCCAGAAGTAAGTCCATCTTCTGGCGGAGCACAAACCAAACATGTTGAGGTTGATCGAGGCCTCTGAGAACAGGAAGCGTTGTGCGGTTTCGACCGAGAACAGGAACATGGCTCCCTTCCATTCATCACACATCACCATCTTATTTCTGTTGAGAATCCACTGCTTTCTCCTCCTCTCCCTTTCACCTCCTCCTCCTCCTCAGTCATCATCACACCCACCCATGCACGAACACACACGCACGTACAGTACGCACCCACGCGCACACCCACACACACACACACACACACACACACACACACACACACACACATGTATATGCACGTCACCTTCATCCTCATGATGATGTCAGTCTTCACTCTCTAGTAGCCAAAGCAGAACCCCCCCCCCCCCCCCCCCCTTCCCCACACACACACTTCCCGCATGACCCCCGACCCCGGAATAACCAACCAACCAAGCAAACGACACCACACCCTCCTCCTCTTTCATCCCTCTTATCTATATCACCGTTACACAATGTCTGGTTCGGGGGCCCCGCCAGGCGCTCAAATTGACCGTTGAAGGACGACTTCGCCCATTTTCAACATATCTTCATATAATTGGTCGTCACTAATGCTCACGATAAAACGGTGCTATTTTATCCTACTCGGTCTGTGTCTCATATAGGAGGACTGTGGACATGTCAGAAACACGCCTACACACCTACGACAATCATGTTTTTGTCGTTTTTTTGTTTTGTTTCTTGTGGTGTTCTTGTTTTTTATACTGCAATCATGTATTCTGGATATTCTATATTTCTTGTACAATGTTTCATTATGTTTTACATAGGTAGAGGCCTCGTATAATCCCCGCTTTTTGCCTCAGCCTAGCACTTTACCCTTCACTGTATTGTTTTTATACTGTGCTGAATAAATAAATACTAAACAAAAATACTACCAGTGACTGATCAATTGTAGGCAGGTTTTGTTTTTTGTTTTGTTTTTCAAACAAGATAAATCTTTTTATGTTTATTATAGCGAGAACAATGGCTGCTATTATAGCAGGCCAAGTGTCCAGGAATAGAAAACATACAGTTTCTATTATTTGGATTCCCAATCAATGATATCACTGGTAGCCGTAGGTGGGTTTCTGAACTGTCCACAGCCCTCCTCTGAGACACAGACCGAGTAGACCAACATTGTACTATATTATAATGAATACATATATTATTAATATGAAGATACTGGTAGGTTGAAAAACGGTGAAGTCATCATGTCCACCAAACGGACTACTACAGCTTACTACAGACTGGCAGTTGAATAAAGTCGGGAGATCAGTCAGAAGGTGAGAACAAAAATTTGCTGAACTCAACTAAGAGCTGACACTGACAGACAGCTACTGTGGTGCAAAAAAATAGCCTATGGCTTGATGTATGTTTCAACAACAAACCCGCTTCTAACCCCCCCCCCCCCCCCATCCCCCCCCACACACACACACACACACAACACAAATGAGCTGAACAAGACACCAAGTCAGTCCACCCTGTCTTCTTCTCCACGTCACATAAATTTACCACTTTTTTTCCTTCCTGCATCTTGAAATTTCTGTCTTCCTCGCTGTTTTTTGTTTTTTAATCGTCAATTTTTTTTGCATTTCCCCTGCCCCCGGTGTCTGTCTGTCTGTCTGTCTGTTCCGTCTTGTCTGTGATTGGCTGAGGTGAAGAGAGAATCTATGGTCTCAGGCCTATGGGTGGGGTGGAGAGTGGGGCTGTCACGATCATAGAATTTGACATAACGATTAATTGTCAAATTTGTCATACAAATATTGCGACTAAAGATTCATTGTGTTTTTTTTGGCATTGCACATTGGAACATATTAATTTAAATAGAATTTATCTTTGTGCCCTTTTGGCTTTGTAAATACAAATTGTAGAGGCTTGGCTAGATATGATCTTATACTTAAAATATGCTGTACAAATAAATAACTATGACTGATACCAATATCGCTGTAGTCGGGAAGAAACCAACTATCTCCATATTCTAACCAACTATCTCCATATTCTAACGTTTTGTGTGTTTTATTTTCATGCTCTACTTGGATCACACTACAGTGTCACACAAAAGCATCAAAAGTAGCAGATCCACAAGATGGCATGTTGAACTTGTAGATCTGCAACGTTTGAATTTGAATCCTGAAAAGTAATGGATTTGGAATTTAGAGGTATGAGGTTTCCACCCGATAGATACTATATAGCTGATCTGACATTTTTTAAATGTATGAGAATGTGGAAACAATTACGCAATGTTTTTGCGATAATCTCAAATAATGAAATGAAATTAAAGGCAATTATGTCAATGTGACAGGCCTAGTGGGGGTGGTGGTTGACGGGTGGCAGGGCAGCCATGTTCCAAATTATTATATTTCTACATACGTAATTACTTCACACTGAGAATTAAGATGAAAAAAAGGGAATTTTGGACTTTATATGTCAGTATGTGTACATTTCTTTGAATAGCTCTCCCGGATTCCATATAGGCTACGTATTCATGGCTGGCCCCCAGGCCTTGGTTGTCTGTCATTTGCTTGTCACTGTGTCTTTGTAAATGTCTTGTTGCCTGTATATATTTCTCCAACACCTTCTGTCTCCTTCCTCGATCTTGTCCCCTTTCCTTGTCATCTCTCTCTCTCGCTCTCTCTCTCTACCCCCCCCCCTCTCTCTCTCTCTCTCTCTCTCTCTACCCCCCCCCCCCCCTCTCTCTCTCTCTCTCTCTGTTCACTGTACTCTCAGTCCGCGTGTCCAGATATCCCCTGCAGTTGTTTTTGTTCCTTCCTTTTATCTTCAGTTTCTCCCTCCTATTTCTGTTTCTCCAACTTATTCCCCCCCCCCCCTCTCTCTCTCTGTATCTCTCTATCTCTCTATCCCTCTCTCTCTCTGTTCACTGTTCTCTCAATCCGCGTGTCCAGATATCCTCTGTAGTTCTTTTTGTTCCTTTCTGATTCGATTGTTTTTATCTTCCGTTTCACCGTCCTATTACTGTTTCTCCATCTTCTTTCTCCCTCCGCTCTCTCTCTCCCTCCTCTCTCTCTCCCTCTCTCTCTCTATCCCTCTCTCTCTCTATCCCTCTCTCTCTCTCTGTTCACTGTTATCTCCGTCCGCGTGGTCAGATATCCCCTGCAGTTCTTCTTCCTTTGTGTGTGTCTTGTTTGTAGATGTAGGGGCCGAGGATGAGGCGGGGCCTCTGCGCCACTTCCAAAACTCTCGCGAGAGGTGCAAGTTCCTCGCCCCCTCCATATCTGTGTCCGTGCCCGAGGACGACCCCTACCACTCCGACGAGGAGTACTATGACCACCCCTTGTTCAGCCCAGAGTGGGCACACTCAGGCGGCACGCGCCCCGCGGGGCAAGTTGTGGGCTTTAGACAGATCGAAGGTGAACCACGCATGGTTCCTTTTACGCCGTTCTTTCTCCTCCTCGCTCTATCTCTCCTCCCTGTCCTCTATTCTTTGACCCTGCCTCCTTCTGTTTTTGCCCCGATTCTCCTTTTTTTCTGTGATTTCACCCGCTCCTTACCTCCGTCCGTCAGCCCGTCCATCCGGTCATCCATCCGTTCATCCATCCGTCCGTCCGTCCGTTCGTCCGTCCGTCCGTCCGTCCGTCTCTCTGTTGCTCCGTTGTCAGTCGGTCCGTTTTTTTGTGTGTGTTTGTGTGTCCATGCAATGTTGTTTTGCTGAGAATTCTGAGAGATTTCATGTTTGTCGGATGGTCACGTTTATTTTCTCCTTTATTGTAAACCAAAGCCATTTAGTGCCTGCAGTTTCCACCCTTTAAAAGTCTTGCACATACAGTATCTCTATAATCTATCTTAATGCGATATTTACCAATGTGGTCTTTAGAATTACAGTATCATGTTCACATGACATTCTGTCATGCTTTAGAACAGTGGTTCTCAAACAGGACCCCCAAATTCATACGTGTTTGGCAGCCGTACCGCCATCTGAAAATATGTTGCGTTAGGGCTCCCTGTAAGAAATGTACTATATATTGTTGAAATGTTTGTGGCATACCCTTGTCTGAAGATTGTTTTTGCAATTCTTCAAAAATAGTCGATCTACAACGTAGTAGATTGGCTATTTTTTAGGGTAACTATATATACTAAACCTGTTTTATACTTCAGTACCCCCGGGAACTGATTTGATTTTTGTTTTAGAACAACTTCTTTAGAATCCCAAATTGGATGGATCTTCGTATAGGGACGTGTGGTGGTGGTCCCAATGGCTTTCACTGTAGACACAGAGACTGTTGATGTGCATGGATTACATCCATGCACATGTTCCTTTGTGCCCTTTTATCATCTCCCCAGTGTTGTGTTTGGGAGCCATCATAACCCAGAGACCACCATGGAGGAGGGCTCCATTCCATATCACACCCACCCTGTCATACCTTATTAACGTCACTATCACTATCCATCCTAAACTAGCCTCTTACACACTCACTGTTACACTGCAGTACAGGAAGAGTTTCAGCTCCACACACACACACACACACACACACACACCGTACTGTGTACACAGACACCTCGTACAGTATCATTAACATTGCACATCTAAAGCCCTCTTGCCACCCTTAGGATATTAACTCATTGACTCCCACAGGAATCGATAATGAACATCGCTTCCCTGCCGCAGTTTTTCACTTACCTTTGAAGAATCACCCCCTCGCGATTACCTTTCATTTCATGAAAATCCGCCTGAAAATAGTTTGATCGTTTGTGTTTGAATCGAGGCATATTCCACCGCCGCGATCGTGAACCGTGGGGAATGTGTTAAATTGAGAAAATACCAGGTTGTCTCCTCTTATTTAGACCGAGTTTGACTGTTCAAATGTGAAGACATGATCGTTTGGCTAACTACAGTATGTTGTAGGTTTAGCTAACAACCACAAACTATTAGAGCCGCTACAAAGTAGAGGCAGGCTGTTTCACTCTCATTACTCTGCTGCTGTTAATAATAATAATAATAATAATATTGAGAGGCCTGCGATAATAATATCGAGACATTTTTGTTATTCTAATATCACGATAACGTCAATGATATTGTTAGATCCTTAACGTATAACATTCAAAAAGTGACCTAAATGACCACTGACAAAAATAATCTGATGGTGACTTTATTCCTGTTAAAGATGGGGTGAAATGAAAAATACGTTTTTCCACACTTTTAGAGCATAACCACGGTCATAATGAGGACATATTTATCATTGGATGCCAATGAAATTGGCATTGTAATTTTGGGTCAGCTGATCGGTTCTGTCTGTAGAGTCCAGAGATGCCATAGCCCAGAGGGAACTGGACTGGCACTATGATTGGTCCAATAAAATCACACCCCTGTTTCTGAGCTAAATGTAGCAAATACATTAGCAATAAAGCCATTTCATGACGTCCTTACAGTTTACAGATAACAGACATTGTTGCACACTCATACCAAAATCTTTCAGTAGTGCAACAGGCAACTGCAAAAGCTCTGAGCAGAACTACCGTACCCCTAAGCAGGATTTAAAGATTTGCATTTCATCACAGTCACGGGCAGGGCACAGAGCAGATTTATTTACACATCCGAATGGATCATCATGCCATAAAATAGTGGTAACACTGTGTTTGACACTTAAGTCCGTTTTATCTACAAGTAGTATATGTATCGTATAATTTACAAACAAAAGTGTTAGTGTATCAGCCGTTTACGTTTTTCCTTGAAACGGATTTCAGTGAATCTTCCTATAGAGTTATTGAATGCTGCAGCTGATGGGATTACAGTACAGTTTGTGCAGGCACGGTGCATATGAGTGGGAAAGCAAGATGGAGGTTGTGTTTACCTACATGTGATTTGTTTGCGCAAATCTATTGGCAATTAATATTCATATTCAAGTTAGTTTTAGTGACAGTGAAATACAAAACATTCTCTATGTGTGGCAAGGTCCGGTGTAATATAAACAAATCCATGCATTTATCATAAGCCACATCAAAGACGAACACAGCGAGCAAACCAGCAACATAAAAAGGCACAAAGATGAGACGAAGCACCACGTTCTACGCGCACACGGCATACTATACATCTGTGGTGTATACCCTTGTCTGTCGAAACGCCCATGTACGCCACCACCCTTCTTCCCCTGAGCTGAAAGTTGTCCCACGGTAAAAAAAAACTGTGTGTTCCCATGTAACCCAAGTCTGTGTTGCCTGTAAGTCTTGACGTGTCCGCCTCTACCATCCCCCCTCCCCTCCCCTCCTTATTTATGAGAAGAAGAGACCATCGAGGCTCTTACAGCCGACTACGTGATGGAGGTGGAGGAGGAGGAGGAAGAGAGTGCAGAGGCCACCGAATCCGAGACGGCTCTTGACGAGCCCCAGTGGAGTGGGGAGGACGAGCCTGAGTTGTTGGACATCAGCCCCCCGGCCGAGCCCTTAGAGCAGGCACAGTCCCTAGGCGAGGCCCAGGCTCTGGTGGTGGAGCACCTGGAGGCCCAGGTGGCTAGTGCTGCCACAGGAAGTCCTATGGAGACAGAGGAGGAGGAGGTGGCAGAGGGTGGGGAAAGCCCTGACCAAGGTGCGTCCGGCCCTCTGCTCTCCCTGCCTGCATGTAACTGACCTGTATACAGCAGTGGTTGGATAAAAGTAGCAATACCACCATTTCTACTTGAGTTAAATTGTATTGGCATCAAAATATGCTTGCAGTATCAAAATAAATTTACTGATTTCTATCCAAACATTTAAAAACCTTTCATTATTATTTTTATAGCAGCAATATCGTGCAATCACATTGCTGCAAGCTTGCAGCTTATATATATTCAAATAGCATAGCAAGTATAAAATAGGGCTTATGTGGTGAACATATTTCTTATAGACAATTGTAGTCAGTGGAGTAAAATGTACAATTCTCTGAGATGTAGTGATGTTTAAAGTATACTTTCTTTTAACTAAAAGTATCTCAAAATCATAGTTACTCAAGTACAGTAATTGAGAAAATGTGCTTGGCTACATTCCACCACTGGTATACAGTAATTAGCAAGACCACCATCAGACGTCTGCAGTCATATAGGAAGCCATAAGCACGTAACTGTAGCATCAGCGTTATAATCCAGGTGGAATGGCAAAACAATCTCCTCTCTATGCTCTGCTGAGGCTGCAAGGCAACACAGGCTTGTTGGTGAAAAGAGCCACCTTCTTTTGACGTTTTTCCCTTTATGTTTTGTTGGTTTCTTTGCGCTTCCATGTCCCGTTCCTAGCTGCTGCGGTGGTTTTGGGGCCGGCTATATTTGTTGCAATGAAATGAAAGTGTTGCTATAGATAACAATGCTTTTTTCCCCCTATCGATGCTATACAGGCTTCATTGATATCTCACCATGTCTATCCATTGCGCAGTGCTGCTGCACCAGTCTAAATTAAGCCACATTCATACTATTTTTGTCGTGCAACACTATCGTGCAACAGTTTGGCTTAATTATGACAGGATTTATACAGGCCTATAAATCATTACTGCATGTAACTGCCAGTCCATTCTCATTGCCTATAGGTGTTGTATGTTTATGCTTTGTGAATTACCTTTACAGTCCATGAGGTTATCCTTTCGTGTACCATGTTGTAACACCAACAAAAGTAGACCATGTCAACTCGGGTTCATGTGTTTGGTCCGACGGAGCATTGGTCCGAGCTGCTGTGTGAACGGTGGAGCTAGCAAAGTTGAGAAAAGTTTCACTTTTTTTCACCGCCGCAAACCATAACCTTACACCATGTAAGAAATGCACATTGAGGTGCAAACTCTCACTCCTAAAACCTCTTGGAACAAATGTGACCAAATGTCAACATACGTGACGTGTCATATTTTGACGTCCCGATCACTTCCGCACTGGGGAAGTGCCTTTCTCAAACCTAACCTTAAAGGACAACATTAGTTTTTTTCAACCACGGATGAGTGCTTTCTTTTGTTTTAGGGATTTTTGCTGTTTTTGACAGGGGGGGCGGGGGCATTCGAGCATGGGGCTAAATATGTATTTCTTTACAAAATGTTATAGCGATTTATTATTTTATTATTTACTATAGTCCTACTAGACCCCAAGAAATGACATCTGGCCACAAAAGATCAAGGGATCTACTTAATGTGTCAAACTGACATATTGAGCCTATTACAGTGTGGCTTCCCCCCAGTATAGGCTACCTTCATATTCAGTAGATCCTGTGAACTTTTGTGGCCAGATGTAATTTCTTGGGATCTAGTAGGACTATAGTAAATAATAAAAAAATAAATCGCTATAAAATTATGTAAAAGAATATATATTTAGCCCCATGCTCGAATGCCCCCGCCCCCTCTGTCAAAAACAGCTAAAATCCCTAAAACGAAAGAAAGGAGCAAATGAAAAAAATGTAACACGCATCTTTTACTTTCTCTAATAACAACCTAAAACATGAACCTTGGTTGAAAAAAACTAAAGTTGTCCTTTAAGACTTAAAAGGGTGACAGCTCTGCAAAAAAGAAATTAAATGTTAAAACGACAGTGGCATGCTGTCTAAAGTGGACATGAGCCACAAGAGGCATCGGCGAGCGAGTCACCATGCCGAACATTGTGTCCGCTTCAATCGACACAGTGCCGTTCGAGAAATGTCCTGATAGGGACTTATCGTACCTCATGTTCCCCCTAGACAACTTGTGTCATATGGTCAAATCTGACCCAAGCTGTCACCCGCCAGCCCCCTTGGGAGGGAGAATGCATTGACTGAGAACATCCCGTTTGTACAGGGATAAAGATTCTGTCCACCACCATGGAGACTAGCGGTTTGAATCCAGTGACAGGGAGGGAGTACACATTTGGAAATTGCCATAATGTATACATGGAGAGAAAAGGGGAAAAATTAAATAAGAGAATAATAATTAATTTGGGAGAAAAGGGGAAAAGGTCTGTCAACATGGTATGTGAAAGGGTATGCTCTGTCAGTATGTGGACACTAAGGTTCCAAAATATGACACCCAAGAAATGAGAATGGGTTTTAATGTATTTTACATGCACAAAACCATCATTATTTAAAAAAAATCCATTCGCTTTTTTGTTTTGGCTGGTTAATTTTCTGTGTCGTTCTGCCGAATGTTACGACCGATCCATGCATCTTCAAATCGACATACTTTCTCAACGAAATTCCCATTTGTTTTTTGTTTTTGAGTGGTGCAACCACTCCTACAACCAGCCAGCAATATCCGTGTGTATCATGTATCATGAGCACGAGTGGTGTGCGCATGCGTGAAGCCAGCAATGCCCAGCAATATCCGCGCGTGTGTGTACAATGCGCGTGCCTGCACAATGCGTGCCTCACATCTTGTGCTAAATAAATAGCGTCAATGCTAGCGAGCTAAAATATAGCCATCCTTGCTCTAGAAAGCACCAATGTTTATTCTAGACCACCGGATAATCAGCAAAGACCTCCGAACATCGCGCTAATTGACCAAACCATGGAGAGATCCGTAGATTAGGAGTTATTGAAGCTTTTAGTCTGCCTGTATAATGGGAGGTGGACGGCAGCTCGCATGCGTGATCCGGTCTAGGTACGATAAAGAAGGAAAGGCCGACCCCCGTGGACGGCAGCTCGCATGAGCGATCCGGTCTAGGTATGCTAAAGAAGGAAAGGCCGACCCAAAATAATAATGAAAAAAAAGTTCTCAGCGACGCGGATTGATATCCATAATAAAGCTAATCTGACGGAGCAGAGAGAGAGAGAGAGGAGGGGGGGAGAGAGGGGAGTTGCACCACTCGGTTCACACAGGTGTGATTTTTATTTATTATTTTGTGTTTTTGTAGGGCATCTCTCTGTCATTCAATAAACTGAGTTGCTCTTTTTGGTTTGAAATATAGAAAGAAGAATATTGAATTATTATGCTAAATTACTGTGGCAAAATTTAAACCTGTAAATTCATTTTCAGTTTCCAGTATATTGTGAAAGAATGACAGAAATGCTATTATTCATCTATATCTGACGTCTTGAAATTATAACATGGTCCCATTTGTCACTTGGTTTCTACTCATCTTATGCCACAGTTGTTCCATTCCAGTTCTGTGACATCATTCCATGCCATTGTCATGCACATCTGAATCGATGGACCTCATGATTTCGCCGTTGTTCTCCAGTGATGGCCGTGTCATTGTGCTGTAAGTTTCTGAGGAAAAGCTTTGCCTGTGTCCGTGACGATGGCTTTCTTTGTCCTCTGCTAACCTTTATCTCGCCTGCAGCATGACAAGTGTACAGTACCTCTGTGGTGATAAAAACAGCCAACTTAAAGATGTGTTTTCAGCTTTGAAGATGGACACAGACAAGCCTGCCAGCGAGAAGAGTGGTTCCATGAGCCCTGACAGCATTGGATCGGAGAAGCGTCCAGAGGAGCCGTTTGAGCCCCAGATGCAGGATTTCTTTGCCGGTGAGAGGGTGGTACCGGAGAGCCCCACGATGGATATGCCCTCCTTTGTTCCGCCCAATCTTGAGAACCAGTCCAAAGAACCTGGCAGTTCACACACACTTAAGCCTACGTATAATGAACCCATCACCGTGTCTGAGAAGCAGCCTTCAGTTGAAGTTATAGAGTTCAGCAGCATCGCCGCTCAGCCTGACTTCTGTCCGATGGACGTCAGAGTCCAAGGAGGAGATTCAAGAGACGCAGGAGACAAATCGGGCATGTCTGCATATTTTGAAACGTCCACCTTAGAGGTGGAAGAGGCTCCACAGCCTAGGGCTTCAGGTGAAGGATATTATGAACTAAGCACAGCTGGAGAGAAGACTGCAGTTGTTCCCTCACAGCAAGAAATTAGTTACAGTACCCTGGCTCAGGCCCAGGACAAACCAGAGACTAGGAAAAGTCCAGCAGAAGACACCAGACTGTTCATAGTTCCTGATAGGAGCAATGAATGCAGGCTTTCTCCAGGAAAATTGGCCCTCGAGCAGAGAAGTTACTCACTCAACATCACCATTGGATCAATGGATCAAAGCAGACCTAGTAGGAACTTCACCCCACTATCCACAGACATTATGTCCTATACCAGTGGAAGTCTGGATGAGTCCGCAGACTACCTCCCAGCCACCACCCCATCTGGTGAGAAGCCTCCACCCTTTCCTCCCCTGATCTTGGAGACTGCAGCCTCCATCACCTCTGACTCATCATCCCCTCCTCATAGCACTGAGCCCGCTACCAAAGCCAGCCCACCATTACAGTCCCCTGAATACGCTCATCCTCCTAAGTATACATACAAAAATGGCACGGTGATGGCCCCAGACCTACCTGAGTTGTTGGACCTCGCCGGGACACGGTCCAGACTGGCTTCAGAGAACACTGACCCAGAGATTACCCGAAGGAAATCAGTTCCCTGCGATGGCCTCACTGATTTCCCTGTCTTCACCAGTGACCCGATGGCCAGCCTGGTTTCAGGAGAATATAGTCCTGCTGCCATTAAGAGTGAAAGCCAGATGGAAGACATGGGATACTGTGTGTTCAGTGAGTATTCAGGGCCCATGCCTTCCCCTGCAGATGTCCTGAGCCCCTCGGACACTTCTGCACAGGCATTCGCCCCCTCTGTCCTCGAGGCAAGGGTAGCCGAACAGGCCAGGAAATTGGCGGTCAGGGACTCATCGGAAGATGAGTCATCAGGACCTGATGATGTTACCAAAGAGAGAGTCCAAAAAGAAGCAGAGAGGAAAGATTCTGCCAAAGAAAAAAGTAAGCCTTCTATGGACGAGACGCCACCCGGCCAGCCAGCCGAGTTGTTTGTGACACCAACTGTCACAGTTACTCTGGAGGAAAGCGAGAGGTCACTCAGCGAGACCGAGCGGCAGGCCAGCGGGGAAGGGACGGCGTTGGAGACCGAGATCGCCGACTACGAGATGAAGATCCGCAAGCTGGAAATGGTTCACCGGCCCCTGAGCATGGAGGAAGAGAGGGAGCTACGGGAGCTGAGGGAGAAGGTCAAGCTGGTGCACCAGGAGGCGTACGAGGAGCTAGACGCAGAGGACGTGTACCAACTAACCGGCGTAGCCAAGGACCGCATCGCACGTCCCCTGAAGCCTTCGCCGGCCTCCTCTGTGGAGAGCAACATCGACGACGACAAGCTGCTCTCGCCGGTTCTCTCCCCGGCCAAGCTGAAGCATTATGAGGCTTACGGGTCACCCAAAAGGGGGGCTTCGCCCGCGTTTGGACCTGAGAGGGCGGACAAAGACAAGGAGGAGAGGAAAGCAGGGGAGGAGAGAGAGAAGAAAGAGAGGGAAACGAAAGAGCAGGAGGAAAAGGAGCAGAGGGAGAAAGGGGAGCAGGAAAAGACACAGAAAGAGGAGAGAGAGAAGAAAGAGAGGGAGGAGAAGGAGAGGGCAGAGACCGAGCTGAAGCAGAGACAGGAGTGGGACAAGGTGGAGCGGGAGAAGAAGGAAAGGGAAGAAATAGAGAAGGAACTGAAAGAGCAGAGGGAGACGCAGGACAAAGAGAGGGCAGAGAAAGAGAAGAAAGAGAGGGAAGATAAAGAGACAGCCAAGCAGTCAGTAGAGCCAGTTGGAGCTGTTGAGATAGCCAAGGACATGGCAGTGACAAAGCTTGCGGAGAAAGAAGCTGAAAAACCTGTTACGGTGGAGAAGGAGGGAAATGGTGCGAAGGAGGAAAAAGAGGTAGAAGTGGGCCCAGTGGCCGGAGCGGCGGTCAAGGATGTCCCCGAGAGCCGCACAGCCATAGAGTCGGTCGTGACCGTGGAAGATGACTTCATCACTGTGGTGCAGACAATCGACGAGGGAGAGGAGCCAGGCGGACACAGCGTCCGCTTCTCTGCACCAGCGCCCGACACCGAGGCTCGCCAGGCCGTGGTCGGGAAAGAGGAGGGAGAGGAAGAGGAGGAGGAGGAGGAGTCTGTGGAGCTGGCGCAGGAGGTTGAGATGGAGGTTGCTAGCCTGGAGGAGGTGTCCGATGTACCGGAAGCTCCGGAGGAGAGTCCCGCAAACCCAGAGAAGGAGGCCACAGAGACAGAGGGACAGACGGGGAGCTATGATAGGGACGAAACCACCATGGATGACTCTATTCTGGACAGCTCATGGATTGACACTCAAGGTGAGATCTGTTTGTTTGTTTGTCTGTTGTCTGTCCTTTCTACTTTTGTTTTGCATTCCTCCTCCCTCCACCCCTGTCTCAGGCTCCAATCATGGACAAACAGTTTGATTGGTAAAGAAATGATTGTCTCTTTTTTTATATATATAACTTTGTTTATTGGTTTTTTTCACAGAAGCATTATTGAAATAGAGTTTGAAAAATAATAATTAACATTAACAGCTTCTCTTAAATAAACCCCACAAGTATGACATAAAAGAGTAAACACATTTAATTTTCACCCCAAAGAAAAAGGACAACAGAAAACAAGACAAACAAACCTTAAATACAAGATCAGTAAAAGTTGAAAAATAAAAGGCAGACAAAAACAGACAAAACAACAGTACACAACATCCTATATAAAAAAAAAAAAAAAACATAGGTACATGATACATCCATAATCCAATACAATACAATCCATACAATCCAATCACAGTATAAGCTACTTTTAAAACAAAAGTCCTGATTGTCTCTTTTTGACTATGAAGGGTACAGTCTAACCCAGAACCATCCATTACCTGAAAATGTCCATTATAACCATAACCACCCCTAAAGGGGGAGGTAGCCAAAAATTGCAGATCGACAAAGCTTACAACACGTCGCAGTGTGACATGTTGTAAGCTTGACGATCGGCTATTTTCTGCAAAAGCTTTCCCCACAATACGGATGCTGGGATTCAAGTATTTAAAGGAGGAGTTTGCCCATGAAATGACTTTATTTATATTGTTTATATGGTGTCTTTGACTCGTGGAGAGTTTTATTTTTTAAACATTCCTAAGGTGAATCCAGAATCCAAAAGTGCAGAATACATTTGATGAATGCAATTTACAGCAAAACTATATACAAATGTGTACATAAAGTCCAAAGCACCAGCTCACATTATCATTTTAGATTATCTTCTACCAAAGTCCACTGAGAAACTGCAGGGTTAAATTGTCGCCAGTTTGAATCGATTTGCGATGAATCGTTACGTGCCTAATTTAGATCCATCCGTAAGTCATAAGCGACATTTCCCCGCCCCGCTCCACAGATGACGATAAGAGCATGGCCACGGAGCAGATCGAGCCCCTGCCAAAGGTGGACAGCCCGCCCAAGAAGCCCCACGCCGCGTCCCAGGACAAGCAGCAGAAGCCGCGACAGCAGGACAAGCCTGTTAAGCCCAAGGCTAAAGGCGGCAGGCTGAAGGGTCGCATGTCCACGCCAGAACGCAGGCCTGTCCGCAAAGAACCCGTCTACATCCCCAGAGAGGAGACCAAGAAGAAAAAAGGTTCTCACGGCTACCGTCTCTCTCTCTCTCATGACTATATACAGTATCAATACTTCTATTGAAATTGTTTTTAATTCATATACAATACCGACTGTAAGGTCAGGAGAATACTGACCCACACACACACACACACACACACACACACACACACACACACACACACACACACACACACTCTCTCTCTCCCTCTACTAGCTGTGATAAAGAAGACGGAGCTGACTAAAAAAGCAGAGGTTCTTCAGACGCGCTCCCCGTCCAGGAGGAGCGCTCTGAAACTGTCCGGCCCTCACGCCCGTCCCACCCAGCACCACTCCTGCCCCCGGAGGAGAGCCACAGGTGACCCTGCCTGCCGGATAGAAAGGCTGTCCCGCCCCGAACACGTAGCCTCACAAGTTCACCACTGCCTGCCATCCGTGTTATTATTGTCTTCCATCTTTTTTTTTATTGACACTAACTTGTGCTTTGTCTCTATCACGCATTGCTGCACTTGTTCAGAATAATAATAATTAAAAGTAATTCATTGCCATACGTTTTTCTTTTGTGTTTTTTCCTTTGGTTGTTGTTTTCCTTTACTTTAATGCTTTTATTCGGTTTGCTTTCCTTGTTTTTCTTCTCCATTCTTTTGCCATGTCTTCTGGGACCCTTCGGTTTCCCGGTGCTGCAGTATGCACCGATATGGAAATTCTGGGCTCATAATACAGATGTTTAAATTAACAATTTGGCCGATATCCAATACAAATTTTGTATTGCTAATTTGCTATTCATCTGCCGTTTTGTGCCAGAGAAAGTAATAGATCTTCATTATAGATAACCAACACACGAACATAGCAACAACAACGGAACAGACATTGGCTACTGCCATCGGTGAATGTCAACTTATTTGCCCATGTACTGTACTTGCCACCATGCTTAGGCCGTATTAATTTTCAGCTGTTTATATGAGGTTTCCACCATACAGAGATGTTTTGAAAGGCCTGTATTGAGAAATGGCTGATGCTTTCCTTTCTCTACGGCGTTAAACAGAGTTAAAATAGCGACTCATTTATTTATTTTTTATTTTATTTCTAATATCAGTGGTTACCAGGCAACTAGTAGTGTGCAGGACCTCATTGTGTTTAAATACTCCCCACTGTTCATGCAGTCACAGAGACACTTGACACTCCATGCCTCCCCTCAACACGCCTCTACATTGTGTCACTTAAACCAGTGTTTACCAAAAGAATATTCTTTGGTCATGTAACCATTTTTATGGGTCATGACTCATGAGTAAATGTCCCTTTTTTCCTACAAAGTATAAATAGGTAGATCTTTTTTTTAACTTAAAAACGTCTAACAATATTTCAGAAATATTCCCAAATTGAATTCCATAAAGATTGGAAGCACCCCAGACAGATTTTAAGTAGCTTGACTCAAGTATTCAGATATTTGATATTCATTTTATCAGACACACCCCCTTCCTATACTAACCCATTGTAACTTAATTGAAAGGGGAATCAAGATACTTAACTTCTACACTCAAATGCCTGAGTAGACATTAAAATTACCCCAAACATGTTTGAAAGTGAAATATATAGTTTAAATGCATTTATTTTTTTAGTTTGGAGCTGGGGGATAGACACCAAATGTATCTTTTTGGGGTGTTGGACTGAAGAGTTTGCGATCTCCTCCCTAGATTGCTGCATTGCCCCAATTAGCTTGTCTCCATGGGTTGGCCTGCCTTATAATACCATACCATCTCTTCCATTCTGTGTGAGAAGCAGCCAAATGGTTGCAGAAGAGAGCTTTCTCTATGCACCCTGTTACCACAGCTAAATATCCCTGTCGGGTAGAAACCTCTTATCTCCATATTCTAACTCTTTGTGTTTGATCCTAAATTAACTGGCTACTACTTGATCATACTACAGTAACGCTAAAGCATCCGAAGTAGCAGATCTGCAAGCTTGGGATTGCAGATCTTTTAAATTTTTAAGATTTGTTTTTGGCTTTTTTGCCTTTATTGATACTTACAAGTGAAGATAGACAGGAAAGAGGGAGAGAGAGAGAAGGGGAGAGACACGCAGCAAAGGTCGTCGTGAACGGGACTCGACCACATAACACGCTGTCAGGCCAGAGCTTAGAGTATATATTAATAGAGAGAGACGGCACCGGATTTCTCATGAGGTGATTTCACTCCTCCTTCCCAGAATTCTGGGATGGATTGGGCCAAATCGTGAACGTGCTGTGCCGTTGACTATCATTGCACGTGTTCACGTATGAAACAGCGTTCACGTGTCATCATGAACATGCGCAATGATAGTCAACGGACCAGAATTGGCCCAGCGCTGCAATACCACATTCGGCCACTATGTCCATTTAGCCTCAGGGTTTCCTCCGGGTGCCTTCTCTATTAATATATACTCTAAGGGCCATAGCCTATATGTGGCATGCACCTGGACCACTAGGCCAGCGGGTGCCAGATCTTCTACTTTTGACACTCCTGAAAAGTAACAGTTTTAGACATAATGAGGTTTACACCCGACAGCGATGATATCATCTCTGTTGGGCAGAAACCTTGTATCTCTGTATTTAAAATTTATATTTTTATATATTTTTTCTTTCATGAATTAATGTGCCATTTATGTGCCATTAATGTGCCATTTTTTGGAAATTGTGGACCTTTTTTGTGGCATCCAACATCCATTCAACAGTGTCATAGTGTCATATGCCTTATCATATTCCATGCCAGGTTTAGGGTGTGAAAAGATAGAAAGTGTTATTTCTACTGGGAGAGTGTCTGTGTACCTGTACTGTATGTATGTGTTATGCACAAGTCTCTGTGCTGTGGTGTTCTCTGCTGCTAATACAGTATCAGTATACAGTATCATTCCTGTCCGTAACCATAGTTATTTTTGTAAGTTAATGCTCTGCTTTGTCATACAAAGTTCATGCAAGTTTCATGCAATCTATAAGCTCACACAGTGTCAGGATGTGACACTTGTGAGCTTGTAGATTTTAGCCGAAATATTTTGGAAATGAAAATTGGAGCACAGGTTATTGTTTCAATTTCCTGAAAAGTTTATGGACATACACCATTTCCACCCGACAGCGACGACATGTAACGTCTAAACTTGCCTGTGTGTTTTATTTCTGATCATCATCATCATCATCATCATCGTTTCTTCCTCTCTCTCTCTCTCTCTCTCTCTCTCTCTCTCTCTGCAGTGCCAGAAGGTCGCCAGCCCCTCAGTGTAGCCAGACAGTCGAGGGACAGAGCCTCGGTGAGTGTCTGCTACTACCATTTCACAATAAAAGCTCATAATGTGTGACTCTGTGCTTTTTGCCAGCTTTTAAGCAAGCTGGTTTTCAACACTTTCTCCTCATTGGCTATCCTTTAAGGCAATGAGGAGTCCTCAATGCCTTCCTATACTCTGAGTGGGTGTATGAGCTATGAACTGTGGGTAATTTCTTTGCCAAAGTCAGCCAAAGTCAGCATCGATGCTGACTTTGGCAAAGGGCACATAAAGGGGCGAGGCTGAGCCCTCATTGACTTAACGATTTCAAATGGGACAGCCCTCAAGCCCTTGCAGACTTCACATGAACGCAGCTAAGTCAGTGAGGGCTCATTGAGTCAGCAATGACTGGATCACTGCAATCACTGACTGGATCAGTGCAATGTCCTCTCAGGCTATGGCATCACATCACAACTGCTGACGCTACATGAAAAGGGAAATGTGCTTCAGTTTGGTCAATAATCTAAACATATCTTATTTGATAGATGAATGGCCCAAACAACAGTTTCATTGACAGTTTGACAAGCACAATGTCTGCTATTAGGATGAATCCCAAAAAGCCTATTGGCTTGTTTCCATTGGGGTCCTCGTACTCAATTAATCTAAAAACATGAATGACAGAGAAAATATATGTGTACAGCAACCACCTCGGTGATACAATAGCCTTGTAAGAGTGCATGAATAAATCCACTAGTTATCTTAAGATGTGAAAGGCACCTTAATTGAAATTGAGTTACATTTTATTGGTAATATTTACTTATTTAGTAAGATGCTAGAGTCATCTCAGTACTTTTCAAGGGTTTTAGTTTGGCACAAGCTGGCATAATATGACTGACATTTCTTGCATCCTTTCTTTTTGTACAGGGTAGAATTAAGAATCCTCTTCTATTTACACAGTGGGTGTAGATTCACTCTGTGACATTTCTCCAGCGGCGAGTGTCGTGACTCCATTTCACTCCTCCACATCGCTAATGACAGCTATTCTTCCGAAAATAACACGCCTTAAATGTCAAGTTGCTCTCTAACTGCCTACACTGTACAGCCTACAGTCATTAGGTGAAGCAACTGTAAAAGAGAGAGTTGATGTGCATTGACAAGGTCATACATACTATAGGACCACAAAGGAAAAAGGTCCCCACGAGGACCTTTTTTGTGTTAGCCTTGATGTCTGACCACGTGCTGTTTACATTTCTGACTATTAAAGTATTCAGCGAAGGACAGACACTGAAGTAGCTCGGACATTTTAGCCTTTTTTATTGATAAAAGTGCTAGTAACAAGGGTGACTTATAGTCAACCATATGGGGTTTAAGTGGTTAAACATCCGTTTCCATCTGCTCTGGTTGCTGTGTGTCTGGCCTAATTGAGTTTTTGAGAAGTGGTTCTCAAATTGGGGTCTGCAGACCACGGGACCTTCCAGGGTATTCCACGGGATCCCCATCGCAAAATGTGTTAATATAGCATGTTAATGTAGCATCATAATCCGTTTAACCTCTTTAACCCTAATTTGTCACATGTTTATGAAACTTTACAGTATGGTAGAGGGTCATGCAAAATAGCACTGAAACCAGTCTTACACTAAATGGCTAAAGTGGAGCGCAATAGCAATTGTTTGAAAATGAAAACATTGAACAGGCATATTCATGCCTCGTTTGGCCAAAAGCCATGGCATTGTTTTCACATGTGCCTTGACTCATGCAGAACACATCTGTCACTTTCACCAGTAAGCTCCGCCATCAGATTTTGAGCAGTTTAAAAAACGATTAAACCTGGATTTTTGAGCAATTGGTGTGAAACGTTCTACACGATAAAGGACGATTATCTGAAATCCCAGTTGAAGAGAAGTTTGGAAGTGATTTTTTTTTTTAATAAATATAGCTGCAGGCAGCTATATTTGTCTCCACCAGGCCGAAGGCATGTGGGGAGAGTATGTTTTGCACTCCGTCCGTCCGTTTGTGTGTCCGTCCGTGTGTCCGTGAACAGCTAATCTCGGCCACCGTTAACCCGGTCGATGCCAAATTTTGCACACACACTCCCTGGATGCCAACGATGAACCTCTGCCCCAACCTTTCCAGAACGGCCTGTTATAGCGCCACCAGGAGGCCGCTTTGTGCAAAACAACCCGGTCGATGCCAAATTTTGCACACACACTCCCTGGATGCCAACGATGAACCTCTGCCCCAAACTTTCCAGAACGGCCTGTTATAGCGCCACCAGGAGGCCGCTTTGTGCAAAACAAGTTTTTGCACAGTACACCTACAGATTTTGTCCAAACATCACGCAAATTGGTACACAGTCTCTCTAGAGCCATTCAACGAAACGGGTCTTTCAGATTTATCAGACTCCATCCTGATTGGTTAAGATTGGCTTCCAAAGTTCACAGGAGTGCTCAGTTTCAAACAAAATGCTGCAAATCATGAACACATCGCGTGATTTCCGTGAAATTGTGCACCCACATTCCCACTAGGCCGAGGACGAAATGCCACATGAACAATTTCAACTCAGCCTCAAGGTGGCGCTATAACTGGCCGAAAAGTGTTTTTACCTCTAACTGCACGGATCTGTGGATAACCTGGTGGAGACCTGTGCCCGGAAGGGCACTTTTTCTAGTTATCTCTCATTTGGGGACCCAGTGGATGGTGATTCCCACCCCCCAGACTTTGCACTTAACCTCAATTGCAGTTATTTTATGCATCATCATACTACATAACGGTGTCACACGTATCAAAAGTTGCAGATCCACAAGCTTGAAAATTCAGCTACTTTACTTTAATTTGAATCCTGAAAAGCAATAGTTTTGGTCTGGACATACTGTATGAGGTTTCCACCCGACAGAGGCGATATTTTCTCCACCTCCGAACACTTCTTTACACATCGGCACTGACTCCGCTGAGTGCATCACAATGCCGGCATGCATTACAGTACCAGGCATATGTATGCACGAGCATAGACATGGTAACGCCCCGCCTGCCTCTGATTTGCCTACCGACACTGCCCGTCTTGACTGTCCACTGAGGTGGATATAGCTATGCTGGATAGTCTGATCTCTGCTGCGAGGTGGTGGAAAATAAAACGTACAAGTTAGTTAAAAGGCTGCATTCTGTCACGCGTGTCAAGCTGTCATTCTCTTGTATCATTTACCCACCACGGAGTAACCTTGCATCTCGGAGGACAGCCGAGACGGGCAGTGTCGGTAGGCCAATCAGAGGCAGACGGGGCATTACCATGTCTACGTATGCTCAGCCGCACACACAGTAGATATACGCAGTATGCACCACTGAACGGATGAACCTCTCAAGTTCTTAAAAGGTGACACCCTGTTTGTGTGTGTGTGTGTGTGTGTGTGTGTGTGTGTGTGTGTGTGTGTGTGTGTGTGTGTGTGTGTGTGTGTGTGTGTGTGTGTGTGTGTATGTGTGTATGTGTGTGTGTGTGTGTGCGTGTGTGCGACAGGACGGCGGTTCGCGGAGTCCGGAGAAGCGGTCCTCTCTGCCACGCCCCGCCTCCATCTTGAGTCGCCGCAGCCCCCACGAACACGAGGAGAGCTCCACCTCCATCACCAGCTCCGGTTCCACAGCTCCACGCAGACCCACATGTACGTGTGTGTGCTTTAATTTCAAGTACCCCCAGTTTGGTATTAGAAAGAAAGAAAAGAAAATGTGGACGTCTGAAAGAGTATGCATTACACTTAGCTTTCCCTGTACTTGGGTTAGTGTGTTTCTACAAAGTTTTTAGAATCATAATATCTCGGATTCTTCTTTTTGTATCAAAGCAAGCTTGATTTGCGGCTCATTTCTCTAAACGATATGATCCTCGCTTACATAAAGTATGTTTTGGGTGGATTAAATGACAATCGCGGGACATAGCAGATTTTTACTTCCTGACTCGCAGTTTCCGGCCAAATCGGCTTTCAATCTAAGCGTCTCGTCCTATTAAATGCATGGACGGCCTCTAAGCCACCACTACATGGGGCTGTTAGCAGTCGATGAGTTAAGATGTCTTCTCCCAAACTTCTCTGAAGTGTTTCCTCTTTTTGCCCTTCTTCCCGTATTTTGTTTTTGAAAGGACAACTTTAGTTTTTTTCAACCAAGGTTCCTAAATATATTTTTTTAAATCGCTATGAAGTTTTGTAAAAGAAATACATATTTAGCCCCATGTTCGAATGCCCCCGCCCCCTGTCAAAAATAGCTAAATGGAAATGCAAATGGAAAATAAATAACAACCTAAATTCCTAAAACATGAACCTTGGTTGAAAAAAACTAAAGTTGTCATTTAAAGACTTTCTCTGTTCTCCTCTGCATAGATTTACCTTCTCTTCGTTTCCTGTTCTCCTCTGTACAGTGTTACTCTCTCTTCTTTTTAAAGACTTTCAACTTTATCTATCTATCTATCTATCTATCTATCTATCTATCTATCTATCTATCTATCTATCTATCTATCTATCTATCTATCTATCTATCTATCTATCTATCTATCTATCTATCTATCTATCTATCCCTGCATAGCGTTCAGCACTGAGATGAGGGCGGCGCATAGGACAGGACGGGCCGCTAGTATGACAGGTAGAGGGCGCTCCACATCTTATAATGAGCATTAGTGAGCACCAGCTGTATGAAGATGAGTTGGAATTGGGTGATGTTGTACTCAAGTAGTCCAACCCCATCTCAAACCAGGTCCAGAAACGGGCCGTTCCCGCTCGGCCCGCAGCGGTCATTCCACGCCCCTGGCCGGTGGCTCCACGGGCATCACCCCGGGCACCCCGCCCAGCTACTCCTCGCTGTCGTCACGGACGCCTGGCACCCCACGCTCCCTCAGCCTGCTATCCCAGGTACTGGTTTTACTATTATCCACGGTTTTGTTGTTTGTCAGGCAGAAACCTCTTATATTATAACTTTTTATTATTATTTATTTTTTGCCGTAAATAAATGCCCTACTTCAGGGGTTCTCAAACCTTTTTATACCCCGACCGTCTGGGGCAGTCCAGACGATTTTTATGCCAGTTGGCTTATAGCTTGTATATCTGCTACTTTAGATGCTTTTGTGTGACGCTGTAGTGGGGCGTTGATTTACAGAAAAAAAATAAAGACATTTTTTTAATATGGAGATAAGGGACAGCACCAATATAAACCTCTATTTTACGAATAATCATTTTAAATACATCCATAATTGTCCCCTCCCTCTCTCCCAGGAGAGGAGGGTGGTGGCGTTGGTGCGCACCCCGCCCAAGTCACCCGCCACCACGCCCAAGCAGCTACGCATCATTAACCAGCCGCTCCCCGATTACAAGAACATCAAGTCTAAGATCGGCTCCACGGACAACATCAAGTACCAGCCCAAAGGGGGCCAGGTGAGGAAACCCCCCTCCTCCTCCTCCACCTCCCCCCGAATCCTAGTTCAGTGGTTCTCACACTTTTATTATGGCAAGGACCCCTAAATTGTGTATGTGGCCTCGTACCCCCATCTGAAAATCCAAACATTCTTGATGTTTTTTAAAACATAAATTAGAAGTGGTTAAAATGATTGTGATGCTATATTAACACATTTTGCTGAGCCCCCCAAGGACCCCACTTTGAGACTTTGAGAACCACTGGTCTACCATACCGTAGATTTGTGATGAGACTAAACCATTTAAACCCATGAAACCCTGTTCACACACCAAACACCAGAGGTGTGGACTCGAGAGACTGTAGACTCGACTTGATCAAGCAAAAGAGTGGCAACTCGACTTAGACTTTAGCGCCAATGATGCGTGACTTAACACGACTTGCAAAGCAATGACTTTGTCGTTGTTGCCATGTTGGCTTATTTTGGCTTGTTTTGTTCCAAAGTTGTGGGAAAATATGATGAGTTCCAGTTTGGCAAATCTAACAAGCAACATTTCTTTGATGTACAGTATATACTATAATTCCCTATAGGTTTGGGTGAGTTTGAATCCCATCGAGTGACAGAATCATTCTGGTGTCTCTACTTATTAAGCCCTGGCTAAAGTATGTGTGTAATGTTATAATAAATAACCAGAACATTAATTATTATAGACCTACATAGTAATTATAATGATATAATGATAAATCCATCTAATATTGTTTTATTAGGAATATATGGCCATATTAATGGGCTTGTTTTGTCTTAAGTCAATGCGGAAGTACTGTATGCAGGGACATTCATTCAGTGATACAAAACGAGTACTCACACATGGCCACGGGAAGATATTTACAGTAGGGGGTGCTCCAGCACCCCTACTTCCCTCAGCCATGACTCACACCGTAACTGCAGGTCCACTGCAGGTCCTAACATGGACTAGGTTGTTGGCAAGTGATTATGTTTGAATATTCCTCGTGGAGAATCATTGGATGAGGATCAAAATGTATGCATGATTCATAGGATATGGAATACTAAATGAGGTCAAAGGTGTGTGTGTGTGTGTGTGTGTGTGTGTGTGTGTGTGTGTGTGTGTGTGTGTGTGTGTGTGTGTGTGTGTGTGTGTGTGTGTGTGTGTGTGTGTGTGTGTGTGTGTGTGTGTGTGTGTGTGTGTGTGGGTGGGTGGGTGGGTGGGTGGGTGGGTGTGCGCATCATTGAGTCTGTTGCTTTGAAGATGCTCCATTCTCACCAACACAGACTCTTCTCAGTGACTCGTCTCATGAGTCAGTGAATAATACATGGAAAGAAACATGGTTATGTTTCTGCCACTCGCCACATTCTCCCTGAAGGCAGTTTCTTATACTTTACCTCACACCCTCTCTTCTGTATTCGTCTGGAGCACTTTGTCAGCAGAGGGCAAATCTGCATTTCAAATGGCCAGTTGTTTGCCTGTGGGAATCTCTTTGAGCCTGTCCCTTTGACTCCAGTGTGGGCCAGGTACTGGAAAAGTAAACAAGTGCATTTACTCAATGACTGTACTTTTTACATACTTTTACTTTACTTGAACACCGGTATTCCTACAATGACCATAATGCTTTGGTTCACTGCCCCTCTTTGAGGAGAGGGGGAGGCTGCGTGGAGGTGTGACTTGTAGTCCAGGAAGGAAGTGAGACCACATTTTCATGACGAATTTTGGTCATGCACATGGCACCGTGACTAAAATATCTTATAATCTAAAAACACATATTGCACACATAAAAACCCCAGGAAAGTGTTTCTTGTGTCCTAAACAGCATTAAAATAAGATCTGGTTGCAAAGGGTTGAAGTGGCTCTTTAAAGAGAATTGGAGTACTCTCATTCAGGACCATGCCTTCCCAGAGGTTGTGCCCGCAGGGAGGCAGACAGGGGAAGAAGCAGCCATGCTGGAGACCGTGTCATCATGTCTGTATGAATCAACTCTTACAAGCCTCCACTCATGGTCTGATTAGGGGGGCTTCAGTGTTTTACTGACATCTTTATGAGTTGCCTGGGTGTGCACTGTGCAGCCAGCCACTACAGAAAGGGCTCTTCACCCCCCAAAACCCCTCTTCACCCCTCTTCACCCCCCAAAGCACCAGCTTGACATCTGCCCACGTGGTGGGGCCAGGGGGTGGAGGTGTGTGTGTGTCACCGGCGTAGGGTCCAGTGGGCCACGCGGGCAGTGGCCCAGTCAGTTTAGAGCTTGCCCAGTCTAACTTCGAATTAGAGGGGGCGAAAAAACAAGAAAGAAATGCTCATTTTATCCACACTACGTGGTGTGTGTGTGTGTGTGTGTGTGTGTGTGTGTGTGTGTGTGTGTGTGTGTGTGTGTGTGTGTGTGTGTGTGTGTGTGTGTGTGTGTGTGTGTGTGTGCGCGCGCACAATAAATATTAACTATAGATTTGCTCACATTTTCACGATGTTTCAAAAATAGCAGATCTACAAGCTGATAGCATGGCACGATGGCACTATGAGTTGAACTTGTACTATCTGCTATTTTTGAATAGCCAACCAATGGACTATATTATATCGCTCAAATATAAACGGACACAGAAGTCACAGATATGCTTTCCCGGTTTTAATGGATTAAGCTTGGGAAACAACACACTGCTGTGTGAAGGGAAACATCTCTCTCTCACTCACTCACACACACACACACACACACACACACACACACACACACACACACACACACACACACACACACACACACACAGTCACACACACAGAGAGAGAGAGAGAGATAAACTCAACTCCTGTCCCACTGCGTTCCTCCTTCAGGTGCTCATCCCCAGTGTTAGGCTGGACTTTAGCCATGTTCAGGCTAGGTGTGGCTCCCTGGACAGGAGGGCCTACTCTGCACGAGGTGGAAACGTGAGTCTCACGTCCAAACTGATTATTTCCTCTTCCTCCCCTATCGGGGTGTCGTTGTTTTGTTTATATGTCACCATCATGGCAGCAGGGTTCCATTTGTTATTGTTGTTGTTTTCTTTCCAATTAAGGAGTATATAGTAGCAAAAACTTGCAGATTCTGTTCATTTCCTTACTTTTGAAAAATGAATGGAACCCTGCATGAGGGTGTTGTGTGTGAATGTTCTCTTGTGTCGTTGTCGACCCACTTCCATCGTCACTCTGTGGTCTTCCTGTCACCTTGTGAACCAACCAGCGCGGGTGCTGGTGATCTGCCAGGTTGCTTTGCATCCACACTTTACCTTTCTGTTCTTCAGATGTTTGGTGTCTCTGTGTCCTGGGAGTGGGAGTGGGCAAGCATTTTCTAGCTCTCTTCGTTGCTGTCGGGCAGAAACCTCTCATCTCCGTGTTTCAACTTTCTGTGTTATTTTTCTCGTAAATGAACCCTACTTTATCATACTACGGCATCACACAAAAGCATAAAAAGTAGCAGATCCAAAAGCTCAAAACACGGCGCAAAGCAACACGTTTTCAGCTTGTCGATCTGCAAATTTTGAATTTGAATCCTGAAAAGTTTTGGACATAATGAGGTTTCCACCCG